>NC_089184.1:1786656-1826744 GCF_947507565.1 Oscarella lobularis
ATTCTGACCTTCTCTAAATTTAACTTGTTATTGAACAAGGCAACTTCTGCGCTATTAGCTGGGTATTTGTCTTCAATCTTGCCAATCAAGAGCAAGGCATCGAATACCTAAGCAAAAGGGAGGAGCCGTGAGAAGTGCCTTCTCCCAGTATCTTAAAGATCCCTCACGTCTTTTTCCTCGGTTCCGACCTTCTGAACTATCCGCGCTACTCGCTCCTGCGGAAATCCCATAGTCGCCGTTCTGTCCACGAACGCGCGTTGATCCGCTTTGAGCTTGCTGTACGGATTCGGCAAGACAAGACCTTCCGGTCCCCGCGAAACGAAATTGTTCTGCCTGGGAGCAGGCCGAGGCTACGACAGAAAAAGAAGGACGCGTATGATTCCGAGCAAAAGAAAAAGAAAGACTCACGGCAACCTGAGTCGGCGCGGAGGAGGCATCGACTTCATAAGGCGGCGGCAGCAAATCATCGCCGCCCACGTTGAAAGAGTCGGCCTGCTGCTGCTGTTGGGATGGATCTTGAGGTGCAAGCGAGTCGTAGGACGGAGGCTGCTCTTGACTCGGAGCTGCTTTGGCAGCAGCGGCGGCGGCAGCCGCAAACGCGGTCGGCTAAAAGAAATTCAAATTCAATTTCAAATTTCCCCCCTCCTTTTGAATTGATTATTGGACCTTGGCTCCAGGCGGAAGTCTCGTCACTTTCGGACTATTATCTGGCCTCGGTCTCGGCTTCGGAACGGGCAGCGCGTTGGGCGTCGATCGAACGCGCGGCTTCGGCTTTGGCGGCTGTTTGACGTTACAACGACCATCGGTCGAGGAGGATTCTTCAGTTTCGACGGCGGCGCCCGCGGGCTGCAATATCTGTCGCAATTCTCCCATGTCGTCGATAGTCTGAAGAGCGACGTCCTCGAAAGGCGTCGAACTCTGATCTTCGAATTCGGCGTAATTGATTTTCTGCTGGATCGCTTTTCGCGCGTCGTCGGATTTCCCGGACGCCGCCGTCGCCGTTCCCGTCAGTACAGTCGGTTGCAGTATCCCGTGCAAGAGACTCGACGCCGAGACGGGATTCGCTGCTGAGACGGGCTTTCCCGTCGCCGGGACATCGGAATCGGGCTGATCGGCAATTGCGGCGAGCGACGATCTTCTTCGGTCTTCCGCGCGTCGTATCACGTCTTTCTCGCGCTCGAAATTGTACGCGTAGTCTCGCGGATTAAACGACGGCGCGTTTTTGACCGATTCTGGTAAGCGTATCTGCGCAGGGAGGAAGCGTTCGAGAATTTTTCCGAAGGGGACCCCCTCCGACGCACCTCGTCGAGACATCCTCGCTTTACGTCGATCTTGACGCCGCGTAGGGCTGCAACTGAACGTGGAACGTTAACGCGAGTCCGTCGAAGCGACGTCGCTCCTAGGCCTTACCTCCTCCGTAAACGCTGGCGCTTCGGTCTATGCCTCCTCTTCTGGGATCCATAGAAGGAGAAGTCCTCTTTAAGCGAGATAGAGCTCGTGGAGTCGAGCCGAAGAGAATTTGGGGTCAATTCGCAATGAAGAAATGGGGTGTTTCAGGAAAGTGATGTCATTTGCTAACGCGCGTGTGTACGTTTCGTGTGTTCTGATGTCTTCCTATCCGATGCCTCCGACGCCTCCCCATCCCTATCAACCGCCAGATCGTCGACCGAGAGCCTACGCTGTAGACAGGCAAATTTCGGGTAGACCTAGCGCAAACGACTCGTAGACTCGGCAGAAAGTAAATCCTCTTCTCTTTGTAGCTGTTACATCTCACGCGTTGGACGGGGTTCCGATCGAGGTCACAACGCAGCAGCGCGTCTCGCCGGTACCTAATAAAGCTCGCCAAAGAAAATCGCGTTACGAATGCGCACTCTAGGCCCTCTCTTCAGGCAACGTCAAGGCGTATCCTCCGGACGAAACGAAATACACGGTCTGCATTCATTTACTTATTTATTTTTTAATCTACATCTTTTTTCGTTCTATTTATAGTACGACTTTACTGTGGAGAAAAGAGTCATTGCAGAGAAGGGAACAGCGAAAAATCTTGTCACCGGTGTTTGATTCAATTTTCGATTGATTGATTGATTGATTGATTGATTGATTGATTGATTAATTAATTAAGCAAGCGTGTGTACAGCACTGTAGTTTGTTTTGCAGCACAGTAAATTCAAATACACCTGCGCGAAGACTCTTGTAACGTCATACATGTACTGGTCAATCAGTCGAAGATCTCTGAGATCACGTGCACACTTAGCACCCGTACACTACAGTTCGCATGTCGGTCGATTCTTTATCACCGAGCGGCTATCGTGCTCGCTTTCGATCAGGAAAAGACTCGGGACGACCGACATCGGGTATCTGCCCGGGTCACGTGCAAGCAAACGTAGTGGTGGTCCACCGAAAGCTCGCCGACGATTTTTCGCACTTCTGCAAGCAAAACAGCGCTCCGCTTCCAGTTCTTTATCAAAGCAAAACGGGAGAAGTCGGATGCTCGCTTGCCGCAGAGAGCGATATACGGTGTGAAAAAAAGACCCGTAGCCTAATTGCTAATAATTTTAATTTGAGTGCTCCTCTCTTTATAGTACGGATCTCACCCAATACAGCATTATTCGAGATGGGGCGCTGTGCAACGAACGACCGTCGTCTCTTCTCGATCAGAAATGGGATGATCTTGTCACCTTCTATCTCGGCTGCAGCTTCAGTTTTGAGGAGTCTTTTGCCCGTCACGGCATTCCCGTGCGAAATGTCGAGCAAAAGAGAAACGTGGCTATGTACGTCACGTCGATCGAATGCCAATCGGCTGGCCCCTTTTGTACCAATCTCGTTGTCAGCATGCGTCCCATACCTCGCGATCTCGTCCCTTTGGCGGTGGACGCGACTCGGGGTCTTGCGTTGGCTCACGGAGCTCCAATTCACATAGGGGATCCGAGTCAAATCGGCATCAAAGATATAGACAAGCCGGATTTTGGAGATAGCACTAGTTTTCAGCCTGAAGACGTTCCCGTGTTCTGGGCCTGTGGTGTCACAGGCATCAAAGCCGTTCAATCCAAAGGTTAGTAGCACTGAGAATAGGTGGGACCTTAGTATAATTTTTGACCTACTTGTTGCCTGCAACTTGTTGCGGCACTTGCGGTTCAGGCGCATGTAACACTCGTGCATAAAAAGTAGAGTTGACGGGAACGCCCATTTTTGACCTGCAAGTGTCTGCAACTCGTTGCGCGCGAGCGGTGCTTGCGGTTCAGGCGCATGTAACCCACACGTGCATAAAAAGTAGAGTTGACGGGAACGCCCATATATACTCCCTACGGCACCGTTGACGGAGTATATACTCTCTACGGCACAGTTGACGGAATTTTATGCTCTCTACGGCACAGTCGACGGAATTTTGACCTACTAATTTATCAGAAATGCACAGCTGCTAAGTATATAGAGGGCACGACGTTTAGTCCCTGATGTGCTGCTGTCTTAGGCGTTGACTTGGCCTTTGCTCACTCACCCGGCTGCATGTTCGTGTGCGACCTCAAGAGCGATGCTGTCGAATCGAAAGGCCTCCCGCCCGTTCGCGTCGTTCAAATCAGTTCCGCGACGCGTCCCTACGTTGCTAGCCTGGTCACCGAACGCATCGCTTCGGCTATCGACGCCGTCGAGCGGAGCGTCATCAGCGGAGTCTGGCGAAAAGGCGTCGAGCAATTGGGCGAACTCGGTCGCGGTTCGTTGCTCAAGGCAGCGCTGAGTCTGTCGCATTCGGATCGCGTCGCCGTCACGACGGGATTTCCGTGCGTCCAGTCGCACGATCCGCCGGACGAGACGGACGGTCCTTCGGGCCTTCTCGCCATCGCGAGGGCGCTGCTCGCCTGCGGCAAAACGGTTTCCGTTATATTGGATAGGAAGAATCGCTTCCTAGTTCGCGTCGTCGAGACGGCGTTGCGCGAGTTCGTCTCCGACAGAGTGCAGGTTATTTCGTATTCGTCCGAGGATAATGCCCAAAGTTTCATTAGCACGCATCGCTTTGATCATCTCGTTGCTATCGAGAGATCGGGTAAGAACGTCGACGGTCGAAATCTGACTATGACGGCTCGAGACGTGACTCATCTACTCGATCCTATTGATGAGTTATTCGAAGTCGCTCCTCGAATGGGCGTGAAGACGATTTGCATCGGCGACGGCGGCAACGAATTGGGTTTCGGGCAATTGAGAGATGCCGTCGCCAGGTTTGTCGATTTCGGTGCTCAAATTGCCTGCTGCGTTCCCTCAGATTTCCTCGTCGTGTGCGGAGTGTCCAATTGGGGTGGCTACGCTATTGCCGGTGCGCTGTATCTTCTGCGACAGTGCCCGGTTCATTTGAGATACGTGCTGAAGGGAATATGCGAGGAAAATGTTCGGTCAGGGCTGACATCAGCGCAGATGATGCCGTCTGTTGACTTGGTAAGCAAGGAGGCGCAAAGCGTTTGATCCATTGATCAGAAGTGGGTACGGTACGTAGGAGCGGAGAGTGCTGGAGTATTTCACGTCTGCTGGGTTGCACGACGGCATTGATCCTAACCTAGCGATGTCTGTTGATGGCAGAAAATTCAACGATGAGCACGCGGAAAAACTGCGTGAGATCTTGCATTGCTGCTCACTCATAGAGATGTGACGTATAGCGAATGTTTGCTGGTAGTAAAAAAGGAAGAGCAAGTGTTGAACCAACGAATTTCAACTCAGAATTATTTATTTAATTATTCTTTCATTTATTTATTAGGTGTTGTTCCCGATGTTTGGCAAAATGTTCGAATTGACGAATCGTTTCCATTGAAGTCTGAGGTAAAACGTGAGTTAAAGCGGCGTCAAAGTGCTTGGCCATGACCACGGAAGTGCCTATGTCTTCTCTCATGGCGCACAAAGCCGCCTCGCGGCAAATGGCAGCAATCTGATAAAGAGATTTGCAATAGGATGAAAGATGCAAAGTAACGCACCTCTGCTCCCGAGTAATTTTCTGTTTTTTCCGACAGGTCATCAATCTGGACGTCGCTTCCCGACGGAATTTTACGAAATTGTATTTCAAAAATGGCTCGTCTCGTTGCTCTGTCCGGCAAAGGCACGTAGACGATCTGGTCAAGCCTACCGGGACGCAGAAGAGCCTAGAAAGAGAGCGATCCAGAGAAAAATGGTCCATACACAACACTTCGGATATCACTTTGTCAATCATGTCGGGCCGATTCGTAGCCGCCAAGATGATGACGTCTTTCAGAGGCTCAACTCCATCCATTTCGGTAAGAATTTGAGAAAGGACGCGATCGCCCACGCTGCTACCGTCACTACAGAGAGTGGTGCAGCGGATTTCCTTACTAACACTGCCCTTGTTACCTTCCTCTGTGAATAGCCAGCGCGTCGATTTCGTCAAAAAATACGACAGAAGGAGCAGCCGCTCTTGCCTTTTTGAATACCTGATAAAAGGCTTAGTTAGTCTATATCACCAAACTTTAGCACTGAATCGGCGTTACTTGTCTCACTGCTTTTTCAGACTCGCCAACCCATTGGCTCAGCAATTCCGGTCCCTGCACCGTGATGACTGACTACACATCTTCAGTATCAATCAAGTCTCGTCTTTACCTTGACTGATATGAAATTGAGACCACTCTCTGTAGCCAGAGCTTTGGCTATGAGAGTTTTGCTACAGCCGGGCGGCCCGTACATCAGAAGTCCTCTCGGCGGTTCTATGCCTAGTCGAGAAAAAGCCTGCAAAAAAGTGACGTCACTCAGTAAAAGGTATAATTCTATGTGCTCAAAAAAGCACTTCTGGATGCCTAAGTGGCCACTCTATTGCTTCCTTCAGTTTCTGTTTCACGTGGTCCTGGCCTCCGACGTCTGTCCAATACACCTTCAAAAGAAGATAGTTCAATAACTGAAATACTCCGCTTTGTATTCCTCTTACTGTACCTTTGGTACGTCTACTACCACTTCCCTCATCGCACTGGGCCGAACCTGTCTGAGGCCACTTTTGATGTCTTCGAACGTGATCGTAGCGGAACCGTCTGGAAGTTCATAGCTGGCATCAATCTAGAAAGAGTCTCCGTGGACTGCACGACCACCAATCTGCACCTCACCTCACTAAAGTCAACGTCCTTCAGTGCGCGTTTCAGTGCAGCAAGAGCAGCTTTTATAAAAAGAAAAGCGGGTACGTACTCTAAGAAAGACATATTTCTTCTTACCTTCTTTGCACACAGCAGCCAAATCTGCGCCGACGTGTCCGTGTGCTAAATCAGCAATTTCTTCGAGATTGCAATCGGATAGGCAATGAGGAACGGTCCTCAAGAGCGTCTTCATGATCTATATGCACGCACCCGTCGAGCCAATCTATAGTGAAGAACGTTTGGCTCACCTGAAGTCGATCGACCGCGGTAGGTATTCCTATTTCTATTTCTCTGTCGAAGCGTCCCGGTCGACGCAGAGCCGGATCGACGGCATCGAGTCGGCTCGTGGCGGCAACGATTACAACGCGACTCATTTCGGGTTTATCCTTGTGACCAGAAAATTAAAATCATCAGTTATATGTACGTTTTGACGGTGCTCACCGATGATACGCCGTCCATGAGCGTGCACAACGTGGCAACGACTCTTTTTTCGAAATCACTCAACACCGCGTCGCGACTGGGACAGAGTGCGTCGAGCTCGTCAATCAAGACGATGGCTGGAGAGCTGACGGAAATGGAGTCAGTGAAAACATATCAATATAAAAGGTAAAACTCGCTTGGACGATGCTTCCTGGAATAGTTCTCTTAGTCTCGCTTCCGTTTCACCAAAGTATCTTTTAGTTGTCGAGATTAGATTAGGATGTGAACGAATTCTCATTCTACTGACCGACTCATTACTTCAGGCCCTTCGATAGCGACTACGTAGGCTTTAGATTCAAATGCAACGGCCCTAGCTAAGAGACTCTTTCCCGTGCCCGTAGGCCCGTGCAGAAGAACTCCGCGCGGAGGAGAAACACCTATGCATATTATTAAAAAATTGAAATTTTGTACTAGTGTTTGTTGCTTGCCTAAAGAGGAGAATAGTTTGGGTGCCTTTAGCGGAAGTTCCACCGTTTCTCTGATCTGTTGAATGGGACCCTCCAAGCCGCCAATGTCGTTGTATCCGATGGGATTGATCGTTGGACCTTGTCGGTTGGAATCGTTGCTACCGAGAATCACGTTCGTTCTGCTGCCGATTTTATATGCAAAAGCAAGCCGAGGAAGAGGAGAAGAAGGAGAAGAAGGAAGAGGATCGTCTACTGAAAATGATTATCTATCTCTCTGTACGTATCTATGGCTTGTTTATTATTTACAGTCTTGCTCTGAGTCTAGGTGAAACGAAGAGAGTTGAGTCGAAATCGAAATTTCGGATTCATCATATTCAGGCGACTTAACGGGAGTCGACATTGAGATCTGATCAGTCCAACCCATCAGCTCCTCTCCGTTCATACAACCGTTTGCCCCGTCCACGTCGGTAACCACAAATTTCCTAGGTTTGCCATAGTGATTTACCTGTACGCAGTTGCCAGGCAACAAGATTCGACCCTCTGAACAAACGCCTTGTCATACGAATGGCCAACGTAAATGTCACACTCTCACCCAAATGATACTTCAGATAGTCCAAGAAGATCTTTTCATTAGGCGCGGGATCGCCGTCCTTTCTAATAAGATTAGAATGAGAAGACAGACAGGCAGGCTCGCCAAGCTTAATTATTATGTACATCAGTGTCAGCCTGAGACTATCGGCTATCGGCACGGGACACGAAAGCTTGGCTATGCAGACTGAATCTCCAGGATCGACTTGGCAATTTTCTCGAGTAACCACCCCAATACTAACATCTACCCCCGAACGGAAGACCTGGTCAGAGTAATCCACTGATTCAAAGAACGACATACTGTCTAAAGGAACTTTAGCTACAGGCCAAGGAAACGCAACGCAGAGCGTCTATAGAGAAAGAGAGGTGGTCTCATCACATCAGGTATAACAATAACCACTCGAAGCTAACCGATCTTTCTAGTGAACGCCTATAAAGAAGTACGGGGTCTCCTATGCCAAAGTGGCACTTCTGTTGCGTCGACGGGTTGATGTAGATGAAGTCGGCTCTCTTTGGGGTATTGTCGGATAGGAGGGCTATAGTTTGCTCAGGTAATGTCTATGCGGTGTTTTGATAGCTTTTAGGGGCCCACTTTCGTGAAGTTTGCCCACTATTGCGTCTAGTATCCCGGAATGTATTGTTGATTCGCTGTTTCCTTCCTCTGCCGCTCCGTCGACGTTTGCATATCCTGGAACTAGGCAATTTGCGCGGGTCGGCGACGAAATCCACTCTAAAGTGCGTCGTTTCGACGCTTTTTTCGACTTGGGCGGCATGACAAAAACGAGCGTGACAAAAAATCTCGAACGCGCGCTAACGCCTAACGGATGAACTTGTGTCGGATTGAATGCTAATGGGCGACCTTAGCCGTAAGCTAAAGAAATCCCAAGTCATTGGAAAATAAGTATGCAGACCTACGAACGCAACGCGCCGCTTTTACCCATTTATTCAGACGAACTCAGTACAACGATTTTAGCACTCACATAAGAAACAAAACAAATGTTAGTGTCGAACAATTGCTCAATCGATTTGACAGGCGAGCCAGAATCCGAAAATGATGCCGCACAGTTCGATGCATCCCAGAGCGATTGCCGCAATCATGACGGGGACAACGTTGTCTAAGATTTTCTGCCTAATTGTCGGATAACAGCCGTCTGGATAATATTGATTGACGTTTGTGGGTGTGAACGTCATCGAGGTTGGGCATGTGAAGTTTTTGACAGCCGTATTGCAACAGGACCAGGGAATTTTGCTTCCAAAACCGGGGATGGACGCCCACTGATCGCTGCTATTGCTGCCACAGCACTTGAATGTTTTTTGAGCATAATCCCACGCTTTTTGGATGGGAACACTTGTGTTGTACTCCGACATCGACTTGGAGAGACTGCTCTCGAGCACGTCCTCGACGTCGTTTCGTTTGACGTAGCCAACTGCGCCGCCGGCAATTTCCAGTATGACGATGACGACGAGGCTGGAGGCGAAGATGTAGAGCATGCACTTGCTCTCCTTAAAAGCGCCGCAGCAGCCGAAGAAACAGACGACGACCATGATGGCACCGACGACCATGATGACGATTGGGGCGCTGAGCCACGAGAAGCCGGCGAGATCGTCGAGAAATTGACCGAATTCGACGTAGAGCCAGATGCCGAGGCCGAGGAGGGCGGTTCCAGCTGCCCATAGGAGGATGTTGAAGACGAAGATGCTCCACTTGATGCACGTAGCGCAACCGCCGAGTTCGGAGTCAGATCCCATTGCTGAACGAGAAGGAGTATTGTATGTCTTTGTTGTGGCGAGAAACGGTTGGTACTGTCTGGTTCGAATAGGAGGGGGAACCGCCCAAAGGGGGATGCGTCAACGGTCGAACTGGCCAATGGCAGTGGAAGGGTCACGCGGCGATTGCGTTTCTCACGTGATAAGAACAGGAACAAGAATGTTGGCTATACATGGACAAGGTGTACGTAGGTTGGGCGACGTCATGCGTTCAAACCTGCGGCGGCATCAGCTATTTCCTTCCCATCGTATATCTGTTTTTCTGCATATGCCTCAACACAATTCATTGCACAAGATCAACCCAGCATGCAAAAATTACCCAATCTACAAATATCTATCAATCAATCCTGAAGAGTTCTCCTTTTCCCGAATCCTCGACTTTCGTCGGGTCCGATCGGATTTCGAACGACTCTCGTCGATCGCGGACTACCGGTGCCAACCGTCAACGGACTCGCTCTCGACGCGGCAAAATCTCGCTTCATCGACGACGAAGGCACGGGACTACTGCGCGGACTCACCGACGGCGAGTAACGCTTTCGACCGCCCAACTGCGGACTCCCGTGCGGACTCGGATTCGGACTAGGCGAGTGACTCCTTGGCGGCATCGCGCCGCCGCCCCCCCAACCGCTGCCAGGACTCGAACTCAAATACTCGCCCCCGTCGTCGTTCCACGGACTTCGCGATCGCCAATTACTGCTATCCGCCGCCGTCGCCGCCGCATCCGACGAGCTATGCCCGTCGTCGGGGGGATGCGCGTTGAGCCGTTTCGACTTATTCTTCTTTCGGGTCTTCGGCGACGGCGACGGATTGAGAAGCGCCTTCGTTCGCTCCTGCTTCTTATTCACGAGCGGCACGACTTTGAGACCGGATCGCCAGTCGTCGCCGCCGACGGAACGGCACGCCTCGAACGACTGCTCCGGTGTCGCGTACTCGATGACGACGCAGCCGCCGGCGGCGAACTCCGGATGCGCGTCCTGGTGCTCTTTGATTTCGCCGGGTAAGGTGAGACCCGGTCGAAAGTAGCGAATCAACGTCACCTCGCCGAACTTGGAGAATCGCTCGCGAACTTCGTCCAGCGTCGGATCGGTGGAAAAGTTCGATACGACGATGCTACGATAGGCGGACGTCTTGTCGGGTTTCGGCACGGGATCTCTGCGTCGGACCTAGGTAAATAAATAAATAAATAAATAATAAATAAATAAATAAATAAATAAATAAATAAATAAATACTCTTACTGTACCACAGCCAAAGAGTACATGTATTCTACATAATTATTCTAGATAATAGTGTGAGGGTCCATTACTACAGTACTTAGAACTTACTCTACACTGTTAGTTACGTTACAAATTACCTTAGTTGATGATTCGCTGACTTCTAGGATGTCAGACGATCGCAGGGCTTTGCAGACGACCTGCCAATCTTTCGTCAACGCCTTTACTCTCTTGAACGAGGATAGAAGCTTGATGCTGACGTATCCCTGCTTGTTTCGCCATATGTGCTTGAGAAGAAACTTGTCCTTCATGATGTTGTCGTCGCTGAAGTAGAATTCGACTTGCTCGACGATTCTCTTTCGCAAATCGGGATCGATTTCCGTTTCGCGTCCTCCTTCCTCGCCGCCGCCGCCGCCGCCGCCGCGTGCTACGACGGCTTCGTCGAGATTTTCGCGCGAATCGTAGAACTCCTCGTCGTCGTCCGTGTCCGTCGAACTGTCGCCGACGATTGGCGCGGCGTCCGAGTGCGCCGTCGCGTCGGCGTCGCCGCCGCCCGGCGTCGGGGACCCCGCGTGGTTTTCGACGCACAGGCTGTCCAGTGCCTCTGCGAGGGAGTGCGGGTCTGTCGGAGTCGGCGGTTGGACGACGATGTTCATTGAGAAAGGAGTTACAGTATTAGGAAGTTAGGAAGTATCCGGGAGGGGAAGGCCAGAGTCCCCGGAGTAGCCTTACTTTTTTTTCAGTTTTTCGTCCGGTTTCGCGAGAGAACCTCCTATGATGCAGATAAGGCTAAAACGCTGCTTTTTTGCTGATTCGGTAAGCTACAGAAGTTTCTATGTTGATTTATGCAAATTTATGTCTAAA
Source organism: Oscarella lobularis (assembly GCF_947507565.1). Classification (NCBI taxonomy): domain Eukaryota; kingdom Metazoa; phylum Porifera; class Homoscleromorpha; order Homosclerophorida; family Oscarellidae; genus Oscarella; species Oscarella lobularis. Next base: position 1,798,088 of record NC_089184.1, read on the forward strand.
GCGCTCTAAAAAAGGACGATCTCACCTCAGGGGGCTCCCCTGTTCTCACCTCAAATGGATCGTCGACTCGGTAACATCCGAATGCAAGCGACCGCTACTCCGAGTTCTCTCTCCCTAAACGATACGACACTCTCGTGAGAAAACACCCGACATTCCTCTCCTTCCTCTTCACCCGCTCGCCTTCTCCTTAGGTGCACCGAAGAGAGCTCCGGTCAAATTCTGCTCGCCTTATGGGTCATCTACGCTCTTCCGGCGGTGAACAAAAGCTCCCTTTTCTAATTGATAGCCAGTTTTAGCGAAATCGGTAGATTCTCGTCCTTGTCGTATACTCTCACTTCCAAAAGCGCATTCGCCTTTGCTTGAACTGCTGCCACGGAGTCCCGAGCATATTGGTGTGAGTAGCCAAGAATCCAGGCGGTTCAATCTTTTATTTTTAATTAATTAATTAATAGGCCTATCAATCTTCTCGACAGCAAGGAGAATCGGTTTGTGTGCGTCGCTGCCTTCGGAGCGTCAGCCTCCAGCATGCTCAGCCTTCTGAACCTCGACTTTGGCTCGGTCACCAACGTTGCAGCCATAGAAGGTTCTGGAGAATTGGGCGGGGCTACGTGTGCAATGGGGTAATATCCGTGTCGATTAGCTCTACTCATTATTGCTTTCGTCGTTGTTTTGGCCATCGTTTATTCGCCCATTTTCGTTTGCATCGACGCTCCACATAAGATCAGCGGTTACGTTGTGGGCTTTATTTACACCGGCGGATGGTAATAAGTTTGGCGTCTTTTTTTTAATTGACTGAAGACGTCATTTAGGTTCGTGATTCAACTAATGTTTTTTATCCGTTGCACCGTTCTCCGTGTATCCGGTGCCAAACTGGCTGTTCAAGTATGTGGGGGGGGGGGGGGGGGGGGGGGACACGTTCGTTGTGAGAGACATACACTTTACGTCGTGTAATGATTATCTAGATTCTCGTCTTTCTTCCTGTCTTCAGTTGCATCTTCATTGTTGACATGTGGTTCCTGTACATGATCATAAAAAGCATGGTGAATGCTTGCAAAAGGAACAACATTACTCTCGTTGACGACGACAACGAAGACTTGGACAAACCTTATCAGACCGCCTATGTAGAGAAATTGCTGAAAAAGTGACAAAGCGTTATTGTTTACAGCATACAAGACAGAACGATATTTCTTAGGGTCACAGATGAGGAGGAGCCAGAACCAAAGGGATGTATGAGAAAAATTTTCTATGAATGGGACAAGAGTATGCATCAGTTTCTAATACGTCTAGACTTTGAATGAAAATGTTTCTTCAGCTTTCAAGTATCCAACCAGAATTCTTGCAACGTATTTGATTGCGGCTATTTACATTTTCCAAGTAATTTAAATACTTCAATGTGTCTGCTGCACGTGCACGTGGGGGTCTTTCTCTTTTTCTTTTAGCTCACTGTAATTTTTCTCGATGTGACGGTTTCGTGGTCTGTTTCGTTTTCCGGCTGGTTGGGAACAATTGACGTCGCCCTAATTCGAAATACCGCTCTTCAACGCATTGTGGGAGGACTGCAGAAAGTGTCATTGGCATGGATTGGTAAACAACTACTTGTTCTTTTCAATTGAAATATTTGATTAATTAATTAATTAATAGGAAGCTTTTTCACGTCGTGTCTCGTGTCGAGTTTCATCTCAGTCGTGTTTCTACTCAGAATGATGTCATCTTATAGGTAAACCAGTTTCTCAATTGCAGCAGCTTTTCTCATTCAATGGATTTTTCTATATAGAAAAGATATGAAAACGTTGTATAAGGGAGACAAGTCAATTTTGCCTGCCAATTTGCCTTCTCCAACGTCGTCTGTGGTACAGTGCACGCACTCAGTAGCTCACAAACGTTTGTGTATCGACTGTGTCGCTAGCTAGCAACGTTTAAATATTCTGGATATCAAATTGCATACATATTCTGGGGTAAGAGTTTTGCACAAGCATATTACGTACGCAGGGAATGATTCGTTTTTTTAGGCTGGTTTATTATTTTGTTGGTATTACTGATTGTCTGCCTGATTGTCGCTCTGTGCGTTTACTGGATTGAGATCGACTACAAATCGTTCCTCGTCGTACTTTACGTTCTTTTGTAAGATCTTAGATGGCATTTTAGTTTCAGTGCTCTCCAGTGCACTTTTTTCTAGAGCTCCGTGCATATTTTCTCTCGTTCTCTGGCTATTTCAATTTCTCTTCGTGAAATTTGGTCTTCTCCAAGACAAAGGAAAGAATCTGGCTTTGACAAACAGGTAGACAGTACACTGGAAAAATGCACGGTTACTTAGTTGAAAATGCCTCTCTTTTTTTCTCTCCGAAGGCGTCTCTATCATTCCGTTGGATTCTTTTTCTTCTTCTACAATGTCATGCTCGGTATTTGGTCGTGTCTTTTGCGGCTTTGCTATTCCTTGGGACTCGGAATACTTTTCATATCGCGTTTGGATCTGTCCGTGCTGCCACAAATTCTAGAGATGCTTGATCCAGGAAAGCAGATTAGTCAATGATGTAGTGGTTTACCGAAACGATTGCCTTTTACCTTCGTAGGATACAAAGTGTACGTTGGTTACCTGATAATGGACTATCACCACAGCAATCCCACGTTGGTGTCATTTGCTTACATAATTCGCAAGGCTGCCAGAAAACTCTCTCCTCAACCGCTTGCAAGCAGCCAAGATGTAGAAATGAAAAGCGAGGAGAAGGAAAAGATGCTGTCTGGCAGAAGAGCTCGCAATCGATGGTTTGTGGCTGTCACGTTGATGAGGAATCCTATCCTCAAGGCAGATCGTTTTTCGGGTGCCGAGTTTAAGCCGCGAATTGCTGAAGGCAAGGATAAAAGTAAAAGAGAGAAATCTATCGTCAAAGGTAAGAAAGATGAGGAAAGTCTTTTATCCGAGCAGGGCAGACGTCAGTCCAGTTTGCCACTCGTATCAGAAACCAAGGTGTTAGAAAACGGGGTTTCTGACACAGAAATGGACGGAGTTATAGTTTGATTACTAGTGTACTGTATATGTAAGTGCGTTCTGCTTGGTTTTGTGTGAACTCCGTCTTCCGTCAGTAGACAGTGCCGAAATTTTTGGGCATCCCCAGGAAAAAGCGTTTGACCTTCCCTGCCTCGAGTAAAGCGTTTAAGGGGAAAATTAAGCATTAGCCGGACTCAATGAACGTCCTGGAAATTCGGGCGCCAACGCGCGCCAAGCCACGTGCAAAAAATGGCGATGGTGAACGCCTCGACCATTCAAAGGATAATTCCACGCGAATTCGGCGTCAACGTCTCCCGAAAGCAATCCGAAGCACAGGAAATAAATCTAGTAAGCCGCACGCGCTCGCCGAAGAAGAGGGATCCTTTCTAATCGAAATCTCAGCGAATTGTCGCCGTGCGACTCTCGATCGCCTCCGAGAAAACCTCCTCACGCACAGCTACGGATCGAAGCAATCGTTTACAGTCGAACGGCGTCGAAATAGGGATTTTACGGTCTTGTGGGGGCCCCCAGCTAGAATTCGGGTAAGACTTCTCTTCGGGCTCTCGGTGACACTACGTATGAGAGCATCGGTGCTTTCTGGTGAAATTCGCCGATCTTGATCGATGTAATGAATGATTACGTCTGTACGAATTATCATTCATTGTATCAAACACTTACACTATGTACAGTATTTACTGTGGTTACAATTTCGAAGGCAGTTCAAGAGTTTAGGCATCCCGCTGGCCATTGCCCTCTCTTGATTAAGTAATCTGACGAGAAACGGGTTGAATAGTCTTAGCTGCGATTGTTTGTGAATCAAGTGTGGCGCACGTTTGACTTGCCCGGCCGACGTAGCACCTTGATTTTGCCCACTGAATGACTATGCACTTTGCGAACGATTCATTGCTTCTACTTTTCGTATTAGGGCATTTCCTAGCAACGCGACGATTGACGTCATGCGTTGCTCAATGTAGCGTGACAGGGCGTGTCTTGCGTACGTAGCACACATTCTTTGTCGTTTTTTCGCGTTTTGAATCGATTTTCGACAAAATTTCGTTAGTTTGTACCGGCAGAAATGCATTTGCGACCGATTCGTATAGGTTTTGGTTCAAACGACGCACCTTTTTTTGTCGTGAATAGCTGCAGTCGTTCGGTCCCAGTAGCGTATCAGTATAAATACCCAGCGCTTACATATACTAATCAGAAAGGAGCAGAGAGAGCTTGTGGCTAGGATAGAAGGGAGGATGGTGATTCTCTCCAACGAAACGACGATTCTCTAAGCTTTTTTCCCCCAAAGGGGGACCCTTCGCCCAACCCGCGAATATACAAGTCCTTATTGTTTACAATGCATTTTTACTGACGAAAGTACTTTATTATCATACGAGTTTAAAACGATACTGTGCCTTATTTGAGTGTACTGTCCGGATAGAAAATACTGATCATTGCTTCTTCTAGCTTCTGAAGACTCAGACACACTCAAGGAAGTCGTTTGTCTAAAGAACTCTTCAGGATGAGCAGAAAGTTAAAAGGCAGGTAAAACGCAGGATCGCAAAGGGGGGAGTTCTCTCGTTCGTTTTGGCCCACTTGCACATAATTAGGACTGTTAGATCGGGGGCCCAATTGACCAAGCAAAACCATGGAAAATTAAGTAGTTTACGGTTGGATCAAACTTCGTGTTGTAGAATTTTTAACTTTCTGCGCGGCGTGACTAATATTAATATTAACTCATACCGGAAGATGGTCTTTTTTGTGGGAAATTTGGCCTTCACCAACTTTTTGACCTTGTAGCGTTGTTATACTAATAGAGTAGAGTAGATCTAGTGCGTTTATTTGGAAATCCGCGAGTTGAGGTTTTAGGCAAACTGTGAGCTATAGCACACGGTTTTTGGTCGTTTTGGGTCACCTCTCCGATTCCTAATATTTCTTTGTAAAACAACGGGGATCGGTTGCCTGTTTGATCTCGCAACACCAAATTGACCTCACACCATCAATTTTGGCTGAAATTGGCAATTTTTGTAGATGTTATTATCAACACATTCCCTCCTCCTCCTCTGCCAAATATTGTTCTTTCAGCCATTCAAGGTAAAGAACTTGACTAGAATTCATGCACTACTTTTAATGTTATTTCAGTTCTCTCCTCTCCCCAACGCGTCAATCCAATCCGACGATACAGATGCAGAAAGAAGAAGACGTAGACGAAGACATCCCCTGGGGACTTGGGTCAAAGTCTCCCTCCTTGTGGGCTGGAGGTTAATATGCGCCTCCCTCCCTGGCAGCCGGAGGTTAATCCGCTGTCCCCTGGGGACTTGGGTTAAAGTCTTCCTCCTTGGGGGCTGGAGGTTAATGTGCCTTCCTCCTGTGGACTTGGGTTAAAGTCCACTGTGGGGACTGCAGTCTCAGTCCCACCGCTTGGCCAGGAGGTCAAGCGGCAGCGCAGGAGCGGCGGCGCAGGGACAACAAGAGGAGGAGGAGAAAGGAGGAGAACGAAGAGGAGGAGGAAGGATCTTCTCGTCGTATAAACATTCAGCGTGATAATCATTATTAGTGTTGACATGTACCCACAAGTCATTTTTGTGAATAAAACTAAACCTACTGGTACGCGCGTTACATTCATCCATTTAGCCACCCTGTCCTCTATCTTTTCGTTCTTGATTCTTCGACTATTGCGGACATTCGTTGGGGCACTGATGGTGCAGCTTTGCCGCTGTTCCTTCCTTGTAGCCCCACAAAAGACGACCATACTGGTACTCTGTATCGACGCCGTCCCACCGAAGGCAGCAGTGACACTCTGCACACGCACAAAACAGCCGTCTATATATAAGTGCACGACGACACCGGTCGGGTCCCTTACGTTTCTTGTGGTGCGTCCATCTGCACGCAAAATTGCTTCTCAAGTTGTTTTGAACAGGCGACTTGTTGTCGACTCTCGACATGACTCGATGGCAGAACATTCCGCGTGTTTTGCCAGCGGGAACAACCTCCCACGATGAGCGACGAGTGCACGCCATTGGCGTCACCAGGGACCTGCAACCTAAGAGAAGAGAGACTCTGCTACGTATTGTTCTCTCCCAGAGACGGAGCCACCTTACCGTCAAGGCACGTAGACCCGCTGTATCCTTTAAAGCAGTAGCACCGATCGTTGGCAAATAGACCGTTTCCGTGACACTTCGCCACGTTCATGTTCATTGCAAAATCGACGCTTTCTTCTGCAAAGAGAAAAGCGCTGAAAAATCTGACGTCAGACTCTACTAGATATTCAAATTTGCCTGTAGGAAAAAGCAATGCGTCGACTTCATCGTAAAAGTACGGAAATCCTTTCTTGCAGAACTCGCAACAGACGCACTTTTCTACAAGCCCGTTTTGATAGAGAATAAGAAGACACGCCGTCCTTATGACACATACCTCGTGGATTGTCTGCATCATAGCGGCAGTAGACATTTCCTTTCGCGAAGGCCCGGCACGATTCTTCCGTGGTCAGATTGCTGTACCACGAGCAGTGCTTAGGAAGAGCCGGAGTGGAATTGTCAGCCATATTTTGGTAGACCTTTCCGCCAATATCCGGGAGTTGCATCAGTATCTGCCGTCATAACATACAAATACCAGAAACGCATTGTGACGCGTTGCTATCTTACCCAGAAGAGTTTCCAAATTTTGAAAAGTCTAGACTCTGTGTCGCCTATCTTCCTCGTTTGATCAGCCTGAAGAAGAGAACTGTTATACGGAGTACGTGTGCCCTCTCAAAAAATTTCTTACCATGTCAGATATAACTGAATCTATTTTCGTCTCCATCGCGTCTTGACGTTTTTGGACGTCGTCCAGCGTGCTTTTGTAGCTCTCGTAGTCTGCAAGGCGAGTCTCCAGGTCTGCCACGCGTTGAGTCAATCGCTCCACTTCCCCAGTCAAGAGAGCGACCGAGCTCTTGTAGGGGCCCACACACGCATCAACCTGCTCTTTGACGAGAGCCACGATCTTTTCATCTGACTGTAAAAGCAATACGTATGAAACCTTTGAGTATCAATTGATTGACATACACTTACCATGGCATCTCGTCCAGATAACCCAGGAGGCCCAGGAGGCCCAGGAGGCCCAGGAAATCCCTGCAAAAAACACGTGCAAAAAAGTCACTAAAATAATAATTTCTATTACTCTGTCTCCTATCCCGCTCTTCATGCCACGCTCTCCTTGAGGTCCGGGAGGTCCGGGAGGTCCGACAGGACCCTAAAAAATTACTTCAAAACATATCTAGTTTTAAACAAGTAAACGCACTTGATCGCCTTTTTTCCCTCGTTTGATCTGAGCAATAGGTACGCCCGTGTAAGTATCTCATATGATCAGTTAGCAACATCGCGCTCTCACCTTGGGCGACTTTCCATTTTTAATCTCAAACATATCGTACAAATCCTCTAGCTTCTTAGCCGTGGCACTGACTTGAGATTCCAAGTTGGACGAAGAAGTAGAATCCTTCAAAAGAAAAAAAAATGATTGGTCTAATTAGTCCCGCCCAGCCAGTCGCACACGCCGGAAGCGTGACGAACAATGTACCTGTCCAATAACAAGCGCCGAAGACAATGCATGCAACCCGAAAGAGGAACAACAATTGTTCTTCAAAAAGGCTATCCCACCTGTAAAAAGTCAATCAACGGAATAAGATGAACCGCGAAAACGAAACGAAATCCAGGCGTGGACGATTCGCACGCACCTGGATTGACGACGTCGTCGATCCACCCAGCAAAGAGCGAGACGCGCGAAAAGACGCTGACATTCGCCACATTGCATCCGGCTCCGCCAAGCGTCGCGACGCCGACGACGACGACGATATCGCCGTCGACGTCGCTCGAACACGTCGACGAATTGAGTCGAACGACGAGCGGCGCGCCGACGACGAGACCGTCGCAATCGCTCGCCGACGGCACGTCGGTGCAGACGTGGCAATCGGTATGATTCGGGCAGGGGCGAAAGGTGACCGCCGTCTCCTTGATTCCGACGCCCGAGCGCGGATACACGTAGCCCGTTCGTCCAGGGCGCGTCCACGCGTCCGCGATCGTCTGCGCGTGGCGCAGCGGCTCGAACGTGGAGGGCGTGGGACGTTCGAGGCGGATGAGGGCGGCGTCCGGACAATCGCGGTCGTCGTTCGCGTAGCACGGATGGAGGAAGATTGCGCTCGCGCGTACGCGCAAGCGCTGCGATTGCGGCGTGACGATGTCGGCGGTCACGTAGCGCGGCTGGGTCTTTTCGCCCAGGTCTTCGAAGCACGAGGCGCTTGTGAGAACGTAGCGCGGCGCGATGAGAGCGCCGTCGCAGTTCGTTACGCTGCGCGAGCGGGTTCGGACGGAGATATGGACGATCGATGTGGCGCTGGCGAGCTCGACGAGCGTCCAGACGGCGAGGAGTCCAATTCGATTCATCAGTTGGAGGCTCGAAGTGTGAGGCGTGTCGTGGAGGCGGCTGTCTTATAAATATTCCAACGAATCCGGGTTCTCGGAAGGAGGGGGGTTCTCGAACTTCCGTTGGCGTCACGAGGTGAAACCAATAACGTCACTGTGACGTAATCAAGATATACATGTACTGTGTCAGTTGTACTCATTTCTATTTATATACCAGTGGCATAGAAATTTGCTATCTAAAATCCGTATTTCGATTGGGTTTGTCTTCGAGTTGCTCTCTGCGCTGACCACTGTTCTTCAAGAAGTTGCTCGCGTTCATGCGCCTGCAAAATGAAATAACCAGTGCATAACATTCAGTATCTACTCGTAGACGTATTACCTGATGGACTAGCCACGTCATCTGATGCTTCCTTCTCATATCAGTTGTTGGCATTCGGGTCAGAAATTTCATCTGAAAGCTAACGTTTATTGAAAGCTAAACGTTTCCTTTGTGTCTGCTTACGTCGGCAGAGTCATACGATTCCTGACTCAGTTTCGGTCTCGTGGGCTTCTGCTGCGTTGCCATTTTTCTTTGGAGGGACAGTCGCTCGACGATCTGATCCTGTTCGTTGACATCGACAATATTGACGGCATTCTTCTGCCCTTTCGGCTTAATCTTCTTCCCGCATTCCAACCTCTTAAACTAAAAAAAACACAAATTAATTCATTAATTAATTAATTAAACTCGTGTAACCATTTGTTTCTTACAGCCTCGTCATTTTCATACAGAGCCGGATCTACGTAGGACTGTCCCTCCTCATTCACTGAAGGATACGCTTCTCTGTATTGCTCAACGTCAGGAGGCAATTGAGGCCCAGGTGCCGCTAAGAAAGACAATGCTCCTGCTTTACTTCCTTCTGCTGTCGTATCGTCTTTGTTATTGCCAAGGGTATCGAGTGAAAAGAACGAGCTCGAGCCAATGTTGGCGTCCTCATCGTCGCTCTTCTGCTCCTCTTCTTCCGCTTTGGGTTTCTTCATGAATTGGGCTCGTAGTTGAGCGCTCTTTTCGGCCGCGTTCACGGCTCCCTTGCCTTTGTTGCCCCTCCGACCGGACACCCCGAATTGGATTGACTTGGGTTTGGGTAAGAAGGAAGCGACACCACTACCAGCCTATAGAATGAAAGAGTTGATGAAAGGAATGCCTTTGCAGGATGAAGGGATAGTACTGGAGCTTTCAGGCGTGATATCTTCTCTTGTGGCTCCGACTCGTCGTCTGAGTCCGGCTACGAAGCGTCATATGAGTGCGTTTGTGCAGTAAAAATGTTGGAACTCTAACTTGTGGGGCCGCAGGAAGACCGATTCGCACTGGTTGTCCTTTTCTCGATCGTTTCGACACAGTGGAAAGTTGAGAAATGTTGTCGGATGCTGCGGCCAATTCTTCGTCCTCCTCGTCGCTGCTACCGTAGGAAACGAGAGCCATTTTATGCACAATTCGGGACTGTCGGACTAACTTGCCCGTATAGTTGATGTATTTCCAGCGCATGTTATCACAGCGAATTCGGAAGCGTCACCTCAACTGAAAAATATGGCCAACCGCCTTAGGAAGAAAGTGGATCAGGAATTGCTAAACAGATTAGACTAACGCCAGACTGTCATTCAAAATTTGCATCAAATTTGGCAGCTGACGCCGCGATAGAAGAGCTCACAGCCCCTTACCTGTAGCCTGTAGCCCCTAGAGAGGCTGATACCTTTGGCATTTGTCGTCTCCTTACACGTTACACATGATATCATACCTCCTAACGACAGTGATAAATAATTCAAACTATTTGGGGGTCTAAGCAGTTGGTGCCAGAAAAACGCTTTTAGGATGCTAAATTGCTTCTCTCGATTGGGAAGGTATTTTGTACTAGCTGCACAGTAGTCGTCATCTGTGAAATTAACAACCTTCACTACTCTGTGAATTGGAACGCTCATAATTTCTCTAAATTTCTCTGCTATGGCTGCCACTTTTTCCTCCCCCCTGTCTTCTCGAAGGCTGTCAGATTTTGTTACAAAAGCAAAAATTCTCAACTCCTCAGCTGCAATAGAGAATAACTAAAATAAATAAAAAAGTACTGTATGACGAATGCTGTCTTTCCTTACATCTCTCTTTCTTGTCTTCAATCATAGTAATAGCCTCTTTTATGTCATCTGCAAGTCCTTCAGGAAATTCTTCTTTGACAGATAGAACAAGTATTATTGTCCACGCTGCCATCTGTTTCTGAGGCTTCCTGTGCTCTCTTCCCAAGTTGTCTCTGTAGCTTGAATCGTCCTTACTAACAGCCATTAGCATGTCAGTCTTGTCCTCAATTTTTCCATCGACTAGCTTTGAAATTAGATCAGAAAGCATGCCTTGATTTGGCAAGCCCACAAGATCAAAAAATGCGGGAGCCTTTCTTCTTTGATCACGTCTGAGTTTGGCGTACATATTCTTAGTGTGATCATACTTAGTTAACTTCCTCGTTTTAGTTTCGCCCGTTGAAGCTCCGACCTGCGCGATTTCTTCATAATCAGCTTGCGGATCGGTAAGGTTAATGGCATAATTGAATGAGTTGACGAGGGAGGACTTGCCACACCCGGGTCGTCCCAAAATCAGGAACTTCTGCCCGTTGAATCCTTCAATGAGATCCTCACGTAATTGAGAAATCTTTCGTTCAATGGGGAGAACCTTCCGAATAAAAAGCGACATCAGAGATCCCATTTTGATTTCTCCCTACACGTCAAATCCCTAAATAGATACACACGAATATACTCAAACGAGAAAGGAAAGTAGATCGAGCATGCAACGCGTCGCAGCTAGACTTTGTACTCGCCTTACTGACTGCTCCTGGGAGGTGGTGTAATGAAATAAAACGTGGTGGGAATTGCTTGTCTTTTTGATTACGAGTGCCACGTGATGATAGACCAGACAGTGTTCACCTACGCGCGTACTCAGGGTTATGGCACCGCACTTCAAGTGAAGCCGCCAACTGTACCTTTGTTGGAGTCTCAGCCGCCAAAAGAATTGTTTTTCGAGAACCCCAAATCTGTCATAAATGTATTCTAGTGTGAATGACACCATCGACGCGCTTCATGCAGTTTGATAGTGCATATTGATAGCTGCACAAAAACGCTGTTATTTGCTTTCCAGTGATTCAAAGGGATCTTGGCAGTTGGCGCCAGATAGAATTTTTGAAAATGCCCTTAAAATAAAAAGCTGCTTTTGCTGATTAGGACGGTATTTCATAGTAGCATCGAGGTAATCGTCGTCATCGGTAAAATTAATGATCTTCATTACCCTGTGTTTTGGGGCCCTCAAAGTCTCTCTAAAACTCTCGGTTATGTCATCGATTTTTTGACTCCTCACAGATTCATCTTTCAATTTGTCAGCTTTTGTTATGAAAGCAAATATCCTCAAATCTTCAGCTGCAATAAAAACAAGAAATAAGCAGTGAACGTTGAATGCTGTCATTCCTTACATCTTTCTTCCAATTCCTCGATCATACCCATAGCCTCTTTTATGTCATTTGCAAGCCCCTCAGGAAAGGGTTCTTTAGCAGATAGAACGAATATTATTGTCCAAGCTGCCATATGCTTCTGGGGCGTCCTGTGCTCTTTTCCAATGTTCTCTCTGTAACTCGGATCATCTTCACTAACGGCCGCAAGCATATTGGTCCTGTCTTCAATTTTTCCGTCAGCTAGCTTTGAAATGAGATCGGCGAGCGCGGCTTGATTTGGCAAGCCCACAAGATCAAAAAATGCAGGAGCCTTTTTTCTTCGATCGCCTCTAAGCGAGACGTACATTTTTCTCCTGAAATCGTACTTCGTCAAGCTTTTCGTTACGGTTTCGGTTGAAACCTCGCCCGCCGAAGAAGCTCCAACCTGCGCAATTTCTTCGTAATCAGCTCGAGGATCAGTAAGGTTAATGACGTAATTGAATGAGTTGATGAGGGAGGACTTGCCACACCCGGGTCGTCCTACGACCAGGAACTTTTGTCCATCAAAGTCTTCGATGAGCTTCTCGCGGACACGAGAAATTTCCCTTTCAATAGGATTTATGTTTCGAAAAAATGACGAAAAGGCATTTCCCATTCTTAATATTCCTTATCCTGGCCCGAGAAGTCAATCAGTCCACGTATTATCGCAATTATTGAGACTCTTTACCCAAGCAGGGAGACGAGTGCAGCTTGCAAGGTAGACTCTGTTTACACCTGCCAATCGCAGGGAGGCGGTGTAATGAAATAAAAACGTTGTGGGGAATCGCCAGTCTTTTGATAGACTATCCGAGTCACGTGATAGGGCCTCTCCTAACTTACATTGCAGGCCAAGTCTGCTGGTATAGTAGTGCATTGACGAGGTGTAGGTAAATGCCGTACCATTGTCTTGCTCTTCTACGCAGCGTGAGAGCAGTTCCAACTGCACGTGACTCCAGTCGCACGTGATTCGAATCGACAAACGATCTGCTTTGCACCTAAATCGGCAAAAAATGCATCACATTCTGCTTAGGAAGCAGTGTCAATGAGCCAAGCATACGCTGGATGACAACAGAAATGAGCTTGTCGCATTCCATCCAGGAAAAGGCGTGGCAGGCAGAGGAGTTCTGTTTCACAGAATTGAAAACTGAATTAGATTGACGCCCGCTCCAGTGTCAGTCACAATTTGATCAAACCTGGCCGATCGTTCATCAGTCCCAGCCGTAGTGCCACTGGCACGACGTTCACCTAGACCGGCATTTGACCGCGATCGCCTCTCAGGCTTAGATGGTGACATTTACAGGACAACAGAGAAGTTTCAGTAGAAAATTTTATTCGGGATATCTTCTAACGCGCTAGTGCTAGTCCAGAGAATCACTTGAATCGCCACTGGAAATCACTGACACTGACACTCTGCTGCTAAATTTACAAAACAATTGCTAAATCTTTTCAAAAGGATCTGCTAGAGATTTATAGATTTCCGCAAATGCCTTGAGAATGAGAAGCTGCTTATGTCTATTGGGACGGTATTTCCTGGTATCTGGACAGTAATCTTTGTCCGTATAATTTATGATTGGTATTATTCTGTGCCTTGGAACGCTCATAATTGTTTGAAATTTCTCAATTATGTTAGCCATCTTTTGATTCTTCCTATCTTCGCTAAAGCCGTCAACTTTCGTTATAAAAGCAAAAATTCTCAAATCTCTCGCTGCAATAGAAATAACAATCACTACTAGCATCTCAACGTGCTGTCATATTCCTTACATCTGGTTTCATCATCAACCATTTCAATAGCCTCTCTAACGTCATGTAAAAGTCCGTCAGGAAAAGCTGCTTTGATAGATAAAACAAATATTATTGCCCAAGCTGCCATAGGTCTCTGAGGTTCCCTGTGCTCTCTTCCCAAGTTCTCTCTGTAACTTGAATCCTCTTCACTAAGAGCCCTCATCATGTTGGTTCCGTCTTCGATTTTTCCATCAGCCAGTTTTGAAATAACATCAGCAAGTGTGGCTTGATTTGGTAAGCCCATGAGGTCAAAAAACGCAGGAGCATCTCTTCTTTGATCGGGACTGAGCTTGGCGTACATATCTCTGTTGAAATCGTACTTTGTCAACTTCTTCGTTTTGGCTACGCCTCTTGAAGCTCCAACTTGCGCAATTTCTATGTATTCAGCTTCCGGATTAGTAAGGTTAATGACGTAATTGAATGAGTTGACAAGGGAGGACTTGCCACCGCCGGGTGGTCCCAAAATCAGAAACTGCTGTTTCTCAAACCTATCGATGAGATCTTCTCGGAGATGATGGACTTCTCTTTCGACAGGGTGCATATATCGAAGAAACGTGTTTCCCATTTTTGATCTCGACTCTGGCAAGTGAAATCGCAACACATTCAGCTAACTACACAAACTATAGGCGTTTTTACCCAAGCGAGAAAGCGAGAAGAGCGTTGAATTCGGGCTTTGTTTTTACCTGCCAAACCGCTCCTGAAGAGTGGGTGTAATGAAATAAAGCGTTGTGGGGAATCGCCAGTCCTTTTGACATTTGAGTATCACGTGATAGGGCGTTCCTCACATTACCGACCTTGCATGCTAGGCAGTAGTGCATTGACGAGGTGTAGGTAAACGCTATTGCTCTGCTCTGCTACGCAGTTAGAGAGAGCAGTTCCAAGTGCACGTGAATCAGGTCGCACGTGATTCGAATTAACGCCAAAGATCCACCAGAAGCTTTGCCTAGCACCAGGGCTTTGCACCTACATCTTGGAAAAATGCGTCACATTCTTTTTGGGCAGCAGCGTCGACAAGCCAAGCATACCGGGATAGTGACAGAAACGAACTTGTCACCAGATTCGTTCAGGAAAAGGCGTGTCGGGCAGAGGAGTTCGGTTTCGAAGAATTGGAAACTGAATTAGACTGGCATACGTCAAAGTGTCAGTAACAATTTGCATCCATTATATCAAACCTGTTGTTGACCGACTGTTCGTCAGCCACGCCAACAGTAGAAAGTCAGCTATGTCGCATTTCAGGCATCAGCCGGCCGAAAAGTCCTGGCATTCGTCCCTCGCTCTTGAAGAGTGCAAAATTTTCCCCGAAGAAACGGCGCAATCAATTAGCGGATCTCTTGTTCGTCGGAAGGCAGTGTGGCAAAACAACCCGGTCACAGCAACGCAACTTCCAACCCACGAGGAATCGGAAGTCAAGCGCGTTGTAGATCAAATGAAATCCTTACGCCACCCAAACGTTGTTCAGTTTTGGGGCGTGGTAGATTCGGTGGAGGTGGGGGTACACATCATTACTGAACACCTGAAGGACGATCTGACCCAACTGCTCGAACGACAACCAGACTTGTATTTCCATACTAGAGTCAACGGTTTGAAGCAAGTGGCTAATGCTCTTAGCTACTTACACTCCCGAGAGATATGTCACGGCAATTTGACACCGCGGAGCATCTTTGCTACAGATGAAGGACGACTCATTAAACTTAGTTATTTCGGGCGTATCAGTTCTTCGCCGCCGGGAGCAGTCGCCACATTTTCAGATGACATCTACTCGTACGGGTCAATCATGCGAACAATGCTGTGCGGCTATGAAAGTGAATCCATATTTCAGGATGCTATGAAGAACTATCAAAAAATCGATAAAGGAGTAGCTGACGAACTTACGTCACTGCATAAAAAATGCCGAGAGAAGAGCCTTTCGAAGCGTCCAGACGCTAAGGAAGTCGCTCGGCTAGCACCTAAAAGTGAAGAGTCAAAATTCCAAAAGAAAGATGCTAGCAACGCTTCGATACAGGCTGCGGAGTACAAGCGCAAGCTTGATGAAATAAATGCAAGCAAAAGAAAAGACGAGACCGAAATGGAAACTCTACGTGAGAAAGCAAAAACGTTAGAAAAGTCAACGAAAGAGCGAGAAAGCCTACTAGCTGAGAAGAAGCTTCAAGCAGATCTGCAAAAAGTGAAAGAACAAAAAGATACACTCACGAAGCAGTTTGAAGCAGAGAAGAAGTCCTTGGCACTAAAAGAAAAAACAGCTGAAGATGAACGCGCAAAAACCGTTCTCCTACACAGAAAAACGTTGGAAGAAAAAATGGCAGCGGAAAAAAAATGCGGCGATATGGAAAAGTTCGTAGAACAGATGAAGACTTCCAATAAACGTCAAGAAGAAGCACTAACAGAGGCCAAAAGCGAATTGGAGTCCAGCAAGAAAGATATTGCTGCAAAAGACACGGCATTACAACACCAGAAGGAGCTGCTAGAAGAAACTACAAAGAGGCTAAAAACAGCCATAGACTATGTCTGTAAAATCCAGTCCAGCGCGAGCAGTACCTTGTCACAGATACAGGTTCCAACTCTAAAACAGCCCTTGCTTATTGAAGACGTCGAAGAAGGTAATCTACACTGTAAAGTATCTGTCATATCATGCTCAGCTATAATCTAGTAGACAAAAGAAGTACAGGGAAAAAGCCGCCTCAAGGTAATAATGGTTCAACATACAAATGATATTGCATATAGCGATTATTGCCATAGAAGTGCAACGAACCACGCTGTATACCTGCCGAGCGTGCAGCACGCCGTTGGTCGACAAATCTTTTGTCGTTTACTTGCGCGTTCCACCAACGACATCCATTACGATTCTAAGCGACTACGAAAATACGTCAAAAACCATCAAGACCGCGCTTCAAAACGTTATGAAGTCGCACGAAATTAAGCCAGGGCTATCTCTAACGACAACATTACGTGGAGACTTCAAGACAGCGCATCCAACCCCTGATTCCACTTACATTTTCGTCACGCCAGTGCTGGAACGATACATAATCTGTGATCCCGAAGACCCCTCGACTGGTTTCTATAGGGAAATGTCATTACTGAAGACAAATCAAAGTAAGACGCGCGCGCACCGTTCTCTGAACGCCTCTATGCAATTGATGCCGTACAGTCATTGTCATTGTGTGCTGTGATGATGAACCGCAGCTCAATGCCAACTACTGTTCCAAGTTAAGTCGGCTCTGGGGAGGAAGTTCAAGACAACGTCGTCTCAAAGAATTAGCAGAGACCGGACGGTTTTACTCATTCCACGAAGACAAGGGCTTCAAACAATGGCAGGTGGCCTCACTTGCTGCAGCTCTTGGATTTCTTCCCAAGGTTAGCCTCAAACGTATGACCTAGTGAGTAGAATACATTATGTTATCAACAGGGACGACCACAGCCTGATCCGAGGAAAAGGTAAAATTACTGCTATTCTAAGGCAAAGCCGATAAATCGTCCCCTTTAGTCCTGAAGGTGCATGCAAAGTGTCATAGCCACGGAGAAGTCACTGCGCTTTGACCCATCTTTTCCGTACAATAAGTTCTGTCAGTCTAACTGGGCTCGTGTGAATGTTTTGGTTGAATTATTTTATCACTGTCACGTTTCTAGTCGAGCTATTACGTCAAACAGGCGTTCTCTCGCCTTCTCAATTCAGAAGGAAACACTCTGCAACTAACTAATGCACCAAAATGAGTTGAATATACGCGTAACGTCTGTAGACTGTAGGAATGCCACCAACCAGAGTTCGACATCTCTTACGATTGTACCTCAAGCGTGAGGCCCCGAAAGCGACTGTTGCGTGATCTACTCCAGCCAGAAAAGTCCAAAGTCCGTCGGAAAACCGAGAACGCAAGACTTGAAAGCAATAGTATGCCTTCCAAAGTTCAACGCAACGAGAGAGAGAACTCCGAGACGTTTCTTAACGCGCGCTTCTGTGTACACAAGAATATGACAGGGAATATTACAAATGAACACAAAGTACGTTCAACAGTCAGCCAGCCACAGTGTCAAAATAACAAAGAATTTTTACCTTCAAGTTGCTTCAAAGGGATCTAGGCAGTTGGCGCGAGTGAGAATTTTTCCGAATGCGTTGAGAATGCCGAGCTCCTTATTTTTATTAGGACGATATTTCATTTTAGCTGTGTCGTAATCATCGTCAGCTGTAAAATTGGTGATCTGCATTACCCTGTGCTTTGGGACGTTCAAAATCATTTTGAAATTTTGCGTTATGTCTTCCACTTTTTGGTCTCTTCGATCTTTATCCGTAATTTTGTCCAGTTTTGTTATAAAAGCAAAAATTCTCAAATCTTTAGCTGAAATAAAGTAAAAGTAAAAACCAGTACAATTCCATGCATCCTTACATCTCTCCTTCAATTCTTCAATTTGGCCAATAGCTTCTTTTATGTCGGTTGCAAGTCCTTCAGGAAAAGGCTCATTAGCGGATAGAACTAATATAATTGTCCAGGCGGCCATAGATTTCTGAGGTTCTCTGTGCTCTTTTCCCAAATTCTCTCTGTAACTTGGATCATCTTCACTAACGGCCGAAATCATATCAGTTCCTTCTTCGATTTTTCCATCGGCTAGCTTTGAAATGAGATCGGAAAGCGTGGCTTGATTTGGCAAGCCCACAAGATCAAAAAACGCGGGAGCCTTTCTTCTTTCATCGCCTTTGAGACAGGCATACATTTCTTTTCTGAAATCGTACTTCGTCAAGTGTCTCGTTTTTGTTTCGCCCGTTGAAGCTCCGACCTGCGCAATTTCGTCGTAATCGGCACGCGGATCGACAAGGTTAATGACGTAGTTGAAAGAGTTGACGAGAGAGGACTTGCCACACCCGGGCCGACCCAAAATCAGAAACTTTTGACCGTCAAATCTTTCAATGAGATTCTTGCGACGACGAGAAAGGCTTCCTTCGCCGAAGTGTGGAAGATGATTTCCCATATCAATCTCTCGGGACCGTACAGTGCAGTATGATCGACGCAGACTTTTTTCCGGGAAGAAACCGTTGTGGCAGTTTCGATCACGTGATAATGGGATGTCATAACTGGCCATTCACCGTTCCCAATTCTCTACAGAGTCCCCGAAACGAGAAGCAATCCTCTACTAAATCGTGTCTATGTCAGACTCCCGTCGTCAACTGCTCCAAAAGCGGCGTTCGTCTCTTGTCCTTGAAGGCTGCCCTATTACTGACCGTGACAAAGACGAGGCACATTCAACGGAGGTCCTTTTTCGTTGGAACGCGACGTGGCAAAACAATGTGGTCACAGCAACGCAGCTTCCAACCGACGACGATTCGGAAGTTCGATGCATTGTCGATCAAATGAAATCCCTCCGCCACCCAAACGTTCTTCAGTTTTGGGGTGTGGCCGATTCGGTGGAGGTGGGGGTGCACATCGTTACGGAGCACCTGAAGGAAGATCTGAACCAGTTGCTCAAGCGACTACCCAACTTGAGCTTCCCTAATAGAGTGAACGGTTTGAAGCAATTGGCTAACGCCCTTAGCTACTTACATTCCCGAGAGATAAGTCACGGAAATTTGACATCACAGAGCATTTTCGCTACGGACGAGGGACGAGTCTTGAAGCTTGCTTATTTTGGACTCGCCAGATTTTCGCAGAAACAAGAGAAATCAGCAGCATGTTCGGATGACATCCATTCGTATGGGTTGATCATGCAAATAATGCTGTGCGGCAATGAAGATCTAACCAAGTTCCAGGAAGTTATGAAGAAGTATCAAAAGACTCATAAAGGAGTAGCCGATGAACTTACGTCACTGTGTCGCAAATGCCTAGAAAAGGACCCTTCAAAACGTCCAAATGCTAGGAAAGTTGCTCAGCAAGCACCGACCGTAAAGACTGACAGTGAAACGTCAATTGAGCTTCAAATGAAAGATGCCAGCAACGCCGCTCAAGCACAAGTTCCTGAATATTTTTCTACTGAAATGAGTGCAAGCAAAAGCAAAGACGATGCCGAGATGACAACCCTACGAGAGAAAGCAAAAACGCTACAAGAGGAGAAGAAAAAGCTAGAAAGCCAATTAGCTGCAAACAAAAACCTTTTCGAAAAAGCAAAAGAAGACAGTTGCAACGAACTAGAAAAACTCAAAAAAGAGAAGATGTCTTTGAAACAAAATCTAAAAACAATTGAAGAAGACAATAAGAAAATTATCCTTCAACAGAGAAAAACCTTCGAAGAAAAAACGACAGCAGAACGAAAATGTGGCGAGATGGAAAATTTGGTAGAAAAGATGAAGACTTACAACAGAAATCAAGAAGAGGCCCTGACAGAAGCAAAAACCAAATTGGAGTCCTGCAAGAAAAGTATTGTTGCGAAAGACACGGCATTCCAACAGCAGAAGACGCTTCTAGAAGAAACTACAAAGAGGCTACAAACAGCAATAGAAAGTCTATCTGAAATCCAATCCAAAGCGAGCAGTACCTTGTCTGAGATACAGGATCCAGCTCGGAAACAGCCCTCACTTACTGAAGATCCTGATCAAGAAGGTAATATATACTGTAATGTATTGGTAAATCCTGTTACGCTTAGCAATATAATCTAGTAGGAAAAGGGTCAGGGAAAAAAACCCAGCAAGGTAAATATGCCCCAATTTACAAATGATATATACATACCAATTGTATTATAGAAATGCAATCAACCAAACTGTATGTTTGTCAAACGTGCAGCACGCCGTTGGTCGACACGTCGCTTGTTGTTCATTCGCGCGTCCGCGCGACAACATCCGTTTCAATCCTAAGCGACTACAAAAAAACGTCAAAAGCCGTCAAGGCCATGCTTGAGAATGCAATGAAGTCATAGGGAAGACCAGGCTTTTCTCCGTCGGTGCTATCGCGCGGAGACTTCAGAAAAGCGCACCTGACGCCTGATTCGACTTGCATTTTTGTCATACCAGTGCTGGAACGATATATTATCTGTGATCCCGAAGACCCGTCGACTGGTTTCTACAGGGAAATGTCATCACTGAAGACAAATCAAAGTAAGAAGTACTAATTATTGAACACCTCTATGTGAGTATTGGATGTTGTAGTCATTGTCATTGTATGCTGTGACGATGAACCACAGCCAAATTCCAATTACTCTGTCAAACTGAGTCGACTCTGGGAAGGAAGCTCAAGGCAAGGCCGTCTCAAAGAATTGGCCGAGATCGGTCGGTTTTACTCAGTCCAGGAAAGCAAGGGTTTTAGACCCTGGCAAGTGACCTCACTCGCAGCAGCTCTTGGATTTCTTCCCAAGGTTAGTCTCAAACGTCGGAACTAAAGTACGTGCGGTACAGATCATGATATCAGCAGGGACGACAACAGCCTGATCTGAAAAAAAAGTGAATGTCATAGCTTAGCTGCTGCGTAGTACAAGGCGAACTTGAAGATACTGTGCAGCCCATTTTTTCCGTACCAATTGTGTCTGTGTTGTTCAGAGCGTCCGTGTGAATGTTGAATTCACGAATTATCAATTTACTGCTTGGGTTAGCGTTCGGTCATTGCCTCCCTCATTAGGTGGGGACAATGTAATGCAAATGATGTCAGCGTGACGGTGCATCCATAGATATCCCTGATGCATCCACGCACGCAAAACACAATGACTCAGATACTTCCGCGGCATTACGCGCCCTCACACACACCCATGGATCTCGCGAAGTACGCTCTCTTGGCGTTGTGCTGCGTCTTAGCTGACGAATCAGCGGCGCAGCCGAAGAACAAAGCGGCGCTCGGATTCCAAAGTTTGGCATGGGATCACAGCGTACGAACGACCGTCTCGGTCAACGGGAGTCTGCCAGCTTGGCTTCAGGGCGCGCTTTATCGCAACGGGCCCGCCAAGTGGCTCGATTCCGCATCGGCGCACTGGTTCGCCGGATTCGCTTACTTGCAAGGATTTCACTTCAACGCGACGGCGAACACGATCGACTACGCGGCCCAGTTCGTCAAATCGACGGAATACAACGCTAGCCGTCCTCGCGAAGAATCCCCGAATACTGACGTCATACACGACCGCGAAGAATCCCCGAATACTGACGTCACCATCCGACGCGTCGATTCCGACGGAAAAGCTCACCTACTCGCAAACAGCGCTAACATACAATCCAATGAATTCGATTATCTGACACTGGACACAATCGAAGCGCCCTTTCCCTTCGACGACGACTACGGCTCGTATTTTGCACCGTCTCACGCGCAGACAGACCCTAGTGGCAATATCGTTCACTTTGCCTACTTCTACTCTCCAACGACACACTACGAGATCTACGAAATACCCTATGGGACGAGCACGAGACAATTCAAAGGCCAGGTGCAAATCTCCCAGCCAAACAAGCCTCCGCCGTTCGAGCACAGCTTAGCCTTGACCGAACACTACGTCATATTAGCCGAAATTCCAGCGCGAACGGCACCGGGACCATTTCGAAATTATACGTTCAATTCATCCACAGATACGATATGGAGA
Source organism: Oscarella lobularis (assembly GCF_947507565.1). Lineage (NCBI taxonomy): Eukaryota > Metazoa > Porifera > Homoscleromorpha > Homosclerophorida > Oscarellidae > Oscarella > Oscarella lobularis. The sequence continues at coordinate 1,820,182 of NC_089184.1, forward strand.
GTGGTCAGTCGCGAGACGGGACTCCAAGTGGCCGAATTCGCCAGCGATTCCTTCTTCTTCTTTCACCACGTGAACGCGTACGAAAACGAGACCGACATCGTCGTCGATCTGGTGCTCTTTCGCAATATGGACCTTCTCTATGACACCTATCTGGATGTCATACTGAACCATCCGGATAAACTGCGTGCGAGTGCGTGTCAGTCGAAGCTCGTGCGATTTGTATTGCCTATGGGAAAGACGGCTGCTAGAGTGCAAGGACGTCAACTGACTTCGCTACAGTGTCTAGAGCTGCCTACTATTCATTATGCTAAGCTCAACACGCGTCCTTATCGCTATGTATACGCTATCGGCTTTCGCAGTGCCCAAACGTCGGATATGTTCGATCAGTTGGCAAAAATCGACGTCACGACGGGCGAGTATGTGACGTGGCACGAAGACGAGTGCTACCCCGGTGAACCGATCTTCGTGCCGTCGCCCGAGGAGAAGTCGGAGGACGACGGCGTCATATTGTCACTGGTTTTGGACGTACGACGCAAATCCTCTTTCCTTCTAATATTGGATGCCAAGTCGTTTGGTCTGATTGCGAAAGCTGATTTGGCACCATACTATGCTCCCTTCGGATTTCACGGGAGACAGTATAGTGACCTCTAAACTAAGGCTCTGTCCTATCATTTGTTGTGTTTTGGACACAGCTGCTAGTTTAGTTGACTTCTAAACACTTTCGATGCTTACACTAACGCGCAAGGTATCGCCTGACTCCACGTATCATATATTAGCACGCGCTTATCCCCCCTCAAAAATAGTACACGGTTCGAGTTTCCTCTCGCGGGGTCCCTCTCACTTGGGAAACTCGAATTTGGGAAATTCGGACAAGTTTCCACCACCGTATAGCCTATTGAGCTTCTCTCTTTCACTGGCGACGTGCGCTTCCACTTCGGGCGTCGCGTCGACCAATTTCCCGGGCGCTTTCTTCGCCTTCGCCTGATAGTCGCGAATTTTTATTAAGAAGAGCTTCTGAACGGGATCCATGTCCTTTTCGGCGGCGCGAAAGAGCGTCGCGACGGAGAAACGGCGAGTCCAAAACAACGACGCCATCTTGAGAAGACGACTTAACAGTCCCGGATGTGCATACAGCGAGCCTTGATTACTATAGTGCACGCAAAAACATATACGTTGAATATACGTAGCGCCAGTAGTCTGGATTTTTACTCTAAATTCTTTCGTTCAGCATACCAATTCACTTGTTAGACTATGGTCACCACCACTGCCTGGTGACTGAGAGTGACTTGGGGGTGGGGGTGATAGATCTGCTTCCTTTTCCTTTCCATCAAACGTCTTGAGATCAATATCATTTCCCTGTTCTATTTCATTTTCCGGTTCACTGCGCCTATTCGTGTACTGATAAGGTGCTGGACCGACAAGGCTCAGTACGACGGGAAGAAAGCCGAGACTGTGAAACAAGCCACAGACGACTACGAGGAAAAACACCTACGAGGAATCATTAGTACATCAAAAAAATACATCATAGACTAGAACCTTAAAAAACGTCGTAAAGACGTATGATCCAGAGCCAGCTAATAGGACAAAGGCGAGAAAAGTACTGAAGCCTCCGTTCCACACAGCTGCGCCAATGACGTGTAGAGTGTGTATCATCCTCTCTATCCCGCCAAGAAAGAATCAATATAAAGAGGTGCGCGTAAGCATAGACGTGTGCCAGACCGTCTCTTGTCTTTGCATCGGCGTTGGGAATCAGAAAAGTGTGAGTCATGTGAGCCGAGTAGTCGACAGCGAGACCAATCGCTAGAACCAAAACGACCGTCGTCACCGTATCAACTGTAAGGCCCCAGAAATGCATCAGTCCAGCAACATCAACCTGAAAGAAACGATATCCATCAAAGGGTATATTGGACAGGCGCACTAAAATAGGAAAGCTCACCAGAGTCAAAGTCACGCAAATCAGAACGAGTATCGAGCCCCACAGATCGGCCAAGAGAAGAAGAGTGACGATGAATACGCAGAGAAGAGCGAGACCGAGATTGCGAAACAACTCTCGCCGAATCACCTAGGGAACCCCCACGCCCAATCAAAAGGACGAGTCCCATTTCCTTTGTTTCTCACTCACCAGATTGCCTTCCCAATTCAAGTAAAGTTCCGAATAGGCAAACGGCTTTTTGGGAGTCAAAATCACCGAATCCACAGATTCGCGTATGCTGACCATAGCGTCGACTTCCTCCGTCGTCGAATCGAGCCGAATATGCTCAGCAGGAATTCTTGTTGCCTAAACAGAGTCACTCGTATGCTTCCGCGTAGACGTCCAACGCGAGCCGTACAATGATAACGCCGTTATTGTCGAAAACGACGTCCTTTACGTATGAGCGACCGCTGGAGACGTTGTAGAGGAAACTTTGAACGTCAGCATAAAAATCTGCTGACGACGTAGCTACGGCTAGAACGAAAGATGAAATCCTTTTCAGTAACACGTTTTTTGCACTCACTTCCGTTCTTCCATTCCTGATACGCAGCATACCAACTGTCAACAGAAAACGAATCGATGTAGGGATCATTTTTCATTTTATCCTCCAATTGCACGAGCATATCTTGCTCTTCAAAGTACTTCACATTTCCTAAGGAGGACGACTCGAAAAAAGACCCAACAAGCAAGCGCGTCAACGCTAACCAGTATAGGCTGCAGTAGCTACCCCGCTGGACGGAAAGTACTGAACAAAAACAGAAATATTTAAAATCGCAATAATAATAATAATAATAATAATTAGGTCATCCTCATACCTTTTCCTGCGCGTCGAAGTAGTCCAGCACATATGAGTTGCTTGGTAGAAACCATCTGAAATCGAATTCCCTCTTCAGCTCAGTGACACCGTACACGCTCGCCCCAAACAAGCCACACGTGGCCAAAATAACGAATACCTAAATAATGGAAATGGAGATGCGCGACTGTCTCCGTTAGTTTCCTTTTCGTACTTTCATTGGCCATTTTGTCAGAAGTCGAGCATACGAGCCTCCAATGAATTTCTTGAGCCAGCCGCTCTTGAATGGCCACCGCGGCCAGCAGCATGCCGACGGTTCATAATTAGACGGCAAAAGAATGCAGCAACAAGCGTCAAGCTTTTTATCAGCCCTAGTAGTCAAAGCGTAAGAACAATGAGTCCTATGTGCGACAGCACGTGTTATTGCCTGTATCCGTCAATAGCAAGGAAAGCCAGGAAGAAGGTGACCTGAAAAACGAAGTCCAGAAATATTCCTAGAGCGATTAATTAAAATATAATAAAAGAGGAGAGAGGGAGCGACGCGAATAGTACCAATGCCAGCATAAACGCAAAATGACCGCAGTGCCGGAAGAACCTAAACGCAGAAAGTAACTCAACAAAAAACAAAGAGAGGATATCCGCATACCGTTGTTGAACCGACGAGAAAGGCAACCAAATCGGTAAAAGACGTGACAGTGACAGAGACGCCCTATAGAACGAAAAAATTGCCACGGTACAGTACTACATCATCGGTCCCCAACTCACCGCCTTCTTCAGCGCCTTGGCCGTTCGCTCGGACACGTGGAGCTCGCGATCCTTCGCCGACAGATTCTCCCACGCCGCCACGATGACGAACATGTCGTCGACTCCGATTCCGATGAGCAGGAAAGGCAGCACCGAGTGAACGGGCCCGTAGAAGAGACCGAAGGCGCTGCACAAGCCGAACGAGGCGCCGATGCCGAGGCCCGCGCTGATGACGCCCGCAAAGGATAGCCACGCTTTCTGATGAAGTACGTTGCACTCGCCGAGACTGATGCAGACGTAGAATATGATTACGGCGTAGCCGGCGGCGAGGAGTAGAAGATCGTTCTGAATCGATTTTCCGGCTTCTTCGGTGAAGCCCGATTCGGAGAAAGCGTAGGCGTCGAAGAGAGCGTTTTCTTTCAGAACGACGTCTTGGGCGGCCGATTCGAAATCAGACGCTCTCTCGTCAATCTAAATTATGCCGTCATTTAATCAGTATTTATTTATTTATTTATTTATTTATTTATTACCAATTCGCCTGTTCTCTCATTGAGGGTCTCGTTGGCCGTGATGAAGTAGCCTATGTTGAGAGCTGTTGCTTTGGTGATGTAGCCGGCTTCGTTTCGCTCGATGCCGCCAATCCATCTGGTTATGTTTGCATCTCCTCCATTCCATGGGCTAGAAAGAAATAGTAATTAATTAATTAAGTATTTCTCTACTATAATATTACTCTTGTAAATTCGGATTGTTTATCTGCGTTTGGACGTCCACTAGAGTCAGCCCGTCAATGACGGTCTTGTTGAATTTCCACAGAGCCAGCAGACTGCTGAAGAAACACCGACGCGGAAATCGTCTACACAAGAACATTCCAGAAACGGGAAAAGAAGAGCACAAAAGAAATCGTACGTGAAACAAAAGTCGGTATACGTTTGACCATGCTCCTTATAGAAGTCCGAGTCCGGCGACGCGACGTCGAGAATCTTCACGTGAAGATCGTAAATCTGAAATTCAAAAATTGAAATCTTTGCGATATACAAACTAAGACAGCAAGGCCACAAGTAACACACACACACACACACACACACATCATAATAATATATGTAACTATATGTAACTATAAACAAAGCTCCAACCTGGCGAAGAATCGTCGGATCGAGTACGTTTCCGTTCGCCTTCGCTTCGACGACGACCAGAAGAGCGCGCGTCGTCTCGGGAAAATTCTCCTCGACCCACACCTTGTGATCGATTGAGTCGGCGCCCGACGGAACCCAGAGCTTGTCGCTGCGACTTTCCTGTCGAAATCGTATCATGCCGGCGAGACAGAGTGCGGCGAAGGCGAGCGATAAGCCGATCGTCCAACCGGGGTGCTTTCCGACCGTTCGTCCGAGCCTTGCGTTTGCGAACGAATGCGCATTATAATATTTGCTGCAGGTATATCTCTGACTCACTTTTCGAAGAAGGCTTCGAGGTTCGTTTCGATGAAGCCGCTCACTTTTCTCAAGCAACTGCAGTTGCAATTGCATCCAGATGAGCAACAGTCGTCCGAGGTTTCTTCTCGCGTCATTGCACGCGCTTCGGTAGTGAAGTGAAGCGTTCGTGACTTGGTACGGTCGTTATCTAGCGACGCCTGCCCGGATGCACGTGAGGAGTGTGAGGCCTCGATCACAGATCCGTGCCTCGATGAATAAATTAGATTTCGAAATAGAACATCGCCCGTCTACTAATTTCTTAACCCATAACATTATCTCTCGACTGCTTAAAAGTATTTCATTTCAAGCACATTGCTCGGAATAGACTTTTGCTCTGCGGAAGACTAGTAGATGCCATTGGTCATTGGAATTTCATTAGAATGTTTACCTTAGCTGCAAGAGAAGTTGAGCTCGATCTATTTGCCCTTCAGTCCCCTTCAAAATTACAACAACAACGTCGTCTGCGCCGGGTTTTTGTTCCAGTCCGATACCGCATCCAGATGTCTCTCTGTGACCAAAACAAACTGGTTCGTGTCGCCCCATAATTAGAATTAAAAACTACGTCAGTTTTTTGACGTTTTCACCGTTTTGTCCGAGAATGCATTCCATGACCTGTGCGTCACGCGCAATCTTAATTTGCGTTAGCCGCGAAACTGCGGATATGAGTCACCTTCACGTGAAGATTGGCACGCGTGGATAATTGACCTTCGGCTGTTGCCTCCAGTGGCGAGAAATCCAACAAAGCTATCTCTTTCGTGTACACAAATTCAACGCCGCGAGATTTATATATATGGTCATGATGTACCTTGGACTCCGATACCAGGCGGCGTTCCAGAGAAGCCACCGCGACGTCCTCTATGCCCCTGGCCATAGTTGCTAACGTCTATAGAAGCAAAAGTCAATGAGAGCCTTAGCTACCCTAAGTGCCTATTTTTTAGAAAGAGGCACTGGCATAAAAAAGAGATTTTGGACTATAAGACATCACTGCATCCCTGCCATGCACTGATATCTAAATTTATGTCAACGGATCGGCTCGCAGTAACTACAGACAGGGAAAGTACCAACATAGACATTACCTCTACTAACGCGAAAATCAAAGGCGATGAACTACATGTATGCAAACCTGAACTCATTCTTCCTGGCCTTGTGTACCTGGAGTCGCGAGGGAGATCAAAGGTGCGCGAAGAGGTGCAGAGGCGCCCGGATAAACGTTACAAAGACGGGCTCTTTCCGCACGCATATAAGAACACATACATGTAATTAGAATTTCTCTCTTGCCTTAATTCCATCAGAAAATAAGCCTAAGAAAAATTCAGAAATATTTATTCCAGGCATCATTTGGCAGCTGCTCGCTCACAACTTCAACATCGTTCAATAGCTACAGTACGTCATCCACAGGTTGTGAGTGTCTTAGAGCATCTCAAAGAAACGATCGACTCACTTCCTGGTCTTGCTCTACTTCGACGCCAAATATGCTCTCTTCTTCTTTTGATAGAGTCACTTTTTGTATGTTTTTCTGGCGGATTGCTTCATGCATCTAGAGCGGCCGTCGGTCCCCCCCCCCCCCCCCCCCCCCCCCCCCCCC
>NC_089184.1:1826944-2030877 GCF_947507565.1 Oscarella lobularis
AGCAGCTCGAACGCTAGAAACAGGTCGTGGCAGGTGACGTCAGTAAACTCTTTCAAATTCTCACTTCGTCTGCATGATACGCTGAGCGACGACAATTGATTCCGGCGTGCCGGTAATGGTGATGATCCTATCGTTCAAATCGTCTTTGGATGGATCCATTTTGATGCCACAGTTTGATTGTTGCCTAGGAACGTGCGAGGACTGCAAAACAGGAGGGAGAAAAAGACGGACGGACTAGTGTTACCTCGTCTGCCTAATTCTCTCGCCACCTCTTCCAATGATGGCACCAGCAAGCTAAAACACTCAAAAATAAAGGAAATGATTTGTCATTGATTACGCAAAGCAAACCTCATTGGGTATCGTCACTTGTTGCGTCGTCACTCCAGGCCCAGTGGGAACAAAGTCTGTTAAGAACAAAGAAACGTTTGTACATAACACGACGCTAAGAGCTCCGCAACAGACCAGGTCCAAATCCAGAATAGGCTTGACGTGGCATGGGCGGCTGAAGAAAAGAAACGACTAAACGCCCGAGAAAAGAAAACGAATCTTTCAACGTACCGGCATGCCGTGGGCACCGCCGGGAGGCTTTCGATGGGGAGGCATTCCAGGCGGACCATCATGAGGCGGTTGATCGCGGTAGAGATGATCGTCAAAGGGAGCGCGACCGTGCAGCGGCGGTCCAGGCGGCGGCGGCGGTGCAAACTGATGATGATGATGGTGATGATGTGGCGGCAGCGGCGGCGGTCCGCCCATGTCGGGACCGTGGTGGTGGTGCGGCGGTGGCATGTGAGGCGGAGGGTAGTCGTAGTCAAAGTATTCTGGATAAGGAGCGGGACCGTCCATGATCACGCCGGGCTGGTAGTACATCGTTTCGACTCTCGCTGGCGACTATACGAGAACGAATAAACGAAATAGACAAATATTTAAATTATGCTAGCTTACCTCCTGAAGGATTAGAATTATTCTTTGGATTCCGGCTATGATTTGGGGAAGGGCTCCTGTATGCATTATTTCTGATAAACGATTTTTCAATTCAAAGCCTGTTATTCTTACCTTGCAAATTGACAAGTCTCTCGGTCGATCCCGGCATGGGATCGGAGAAGACTTTAATAAAGGCACCGGTTTTCTATCAGAGACAGGTTGGAAACTGGCATTCTGTCCCAGTCTTCTCAAACCTCTCGCAGTTCATTGATTCTGAAGCCGGCACGTCCAATGACGCTTCCCACTTGGTCTTGAGGCACGAGAAGCTGAACCTCGTGTTTACCGGTCCCGTCGCGTCGATCCTTCGGCGCGCGCGGCAGAAAAAATTAAATGAAGATATATAAATTTAATTAAATTTTGATACCGGCATCTCGAGCTTGGGTATGATTTCTCCCATGATATCAAGCACGACTTTGCTCTCGTTGTGAGCCACAGTGAGAATTCTACAAAACGAAAGACGAGAAGTTTCAATTAGTGAGGATCTGCAATCCAATTCGACGTCAATCTCATCAGCTAGCTACTCAGTACTGTAACTAATCTATAAGAGATCACCACCCTATTTATAAATTGCAGTCCTATTTATCAGGTCTCACGTACCGCTCCGGCGCACCGTAGGAGTCAGGGAGGTTAACGTGGGCCTTGTACTTCGCAAACAGGGAAGAGAAGAAGAGGGGCGGAAAGAGAGAGACAGGAATTTGCGTCAGAGACCAAGCCGGGCAGAGGGATCACAAAATCCGAGGAGGAGGAGGAGGAGGAAAGAGATAGAGAGAGAGGAGAAAAAAAAAAGAAATATGGTTAGGGATCCCACCACCACCACACGACAACCGCCACATCAGGAGGAGAGAGGTGACTATAAAATCGGCGCGCATCACATGGGATACACCTCGGACCCCCAGCTAACCTGCTCTCGCATTCTCTTAATATTCTGACCGCCCTAAAAATCGCCCCGGAATACAGAAATCTAAGCCAAGGCACATATGTATCTAAAGACCTTTCCTATGATTCCACCGCCGTCCTATAATGTGAGATACAGTACGACTACTACTACTACAACGTCGATGAATCTTACGCGGCTGTTGATGAGAAAGCGCAAGTAGACTTCACCGCTTTGCGGATAGCGAAACTCCTCGCGACGCTTCGGCGGGGGGCCGCCGCCGCCTCCATGAGGACGACGTCGATCTGTGCACATCCCGGACCCCTTATTCCCTCCGTGGACGTTCTCTTTTCGCTTTTTACCTCCCGGGGGGCCCCAGCGACTCTGCTTGTCTCCGAAATTGCGGGGCGGCGGTCGTTGCTGAAGCGGCGACAGTGTCGCTGGAGGCTGCTGATGCGGTTGTGGTTGCGGCAGCGGGAGCGGATTGTGCGACGTCGAAACGTTTACGTCGCGCAGGTCTTGTCTGAGTGGTGCGACGGGTCCCCCTTGGGGAACCTGATCGAGCAGGGCCGGCGGTCGATCTGTTGATGGATGTGCGTCGGGTTGTGGCGGCTGATAGCTCATGATTGGGCGCAAGAGAACGAAGAATTTCCTAAACGCGTGCTTACAATTGCCCGGATGCGACTCCGCCAAATAACTCTTCTTTACAAAAAAAATTAGTTATTAATGAACACTGAAATCATGCTTGCAACGCTTGAATTAGACGATTCGTTGATTTTGATCTCTGACTTTGATGTGAAAAAAAATCTAGTATGGTTGGATATTGTGCCCAAACGTTAGGAATGTCACACGAACCGACTGAAATAGGAACTGCAAAATTTCGTTTTGTTTCTTCTTGTTTGAACGCGATTTCGATAATAAATTTCATGTCATCTTTCCTGTTTCTCAGGAAAGTTGAACTAAATGCAATGATCATGTGGCGGCTTTCTTCAACACCCATCTCAACGGTTTCGCAAAAATCCTTTCCCCCTATTAGGTTGCGACTAGGCAAGCACAGTCGAAAACCCTTAGCTTCTAAGGGTTCGATTACATGCTTCTCAATAAAGGCTTTGTCAGCCGAATCAAAAATAACAAAACTGCTGTACTTGTACGTCGTCAAAGTAGGTCCTAAAAGTGACCAATAGAAATATATAAAAAGATACATAAAGTTTCACTTTTACCAATATTTTGTGCGTGCATTTCATCTGTGCCTATGACAGTATCCATTACCAATTGCTTTAAAATGCCACTAATTGAATCTCTCGATGTATCACCCGAGAAGGGAATCAATTTGCATACAGTAGAGTTTTCCAGTATTGCCTTGAGTGTTAAATAAAACTCGTTGACTTCTGTTGCGCGCAAATCAGAATCCATGAGGGAATCGTCATCTTGAGTCATGTCATTCAGAGTTTTTAGTATAGCTGGATATTCCATGTGAAAAAAGAACGTTTTGTTTTTGACTTGGGTAGAATACATGCTGCAAGTATATCGTCTTTCTTTTACACCTGCTCGAGTTTTGGAAAAAATTTCAAATCTGCCTTCGTGCTTAATATTCTCATCAGCTTCTGCAAATGAATTGGATATGACGCAATTTTTAGGAATAAATACATAAAAGCACTTCATTCGCCCTTTTTCCTGGCCCCACTGACTCCTCTCCAATGATTCTTCATATACTTCAATAACATATTTTAGAAAACCGCAATAGTAGGCCCATGCAAGACCACGACCACTATTACGACTCTGGTCACCTTCGTCGTGTAGGCCAAATACACTTCCTCTAAGGAAAAAGGTGACAAGGGGAAAAGAGAACGTGGCCAACGCAAAAGCAGCCATCAAATCAAACGATAGAGACGAAGCCACCGCGTCAAAGTACGCCAACAGAAAGAGAGGCAGAACGAGGCAGCAAACAAGCACTCGCACGTCTCGTAAGTGCAGAGACGCCCTGAACGATTGCTTGAATTTCCCAAAATGTCTTGTATTGACGTGAAAAAGTTCCTCTCCGAATATGCACAGGCCCTCAAGTAGGTACCCGACCGCCACCGAAAAAATGACGAGACTCGCAACACAAACAAGACGTGGAAAGTTCAGTGGCGCGAAGCTGTCACGAAAGAAGACAAGAAATGCGCCTAATGCCAAGGCAACCGCCAAGACAATGTGCCTATTTCTCCTTTCTTCTGGAAGTCTTCCATATCCATTATTTTCGCTAAGGGTCGACTCGTAGTTAGCAAAAACGTCTCGTAAACCACTCATGAGATAAATCGATGAGGCTTTCCGTTTCAACAATCTTAGAGTACGTTAGGTCACCCAACTTCAATGAAAGACGTCGAGAAAGGAACTCATTCGAGAGAGAAAACGAAGTGGAACTGGATAATTAAGCTCGTCTGGCTCCCCTTCATCCTCATTCCTCTGTTGGTTTTATACAGAAACGGCTGCACCAGTATGCACAGCGCAGTTAGTGCTGTAGGCTTTGGAATCGTGTCGGTTTTCTTTGAAAATACGACGCAATTCGTCCTGACTGTCACGAAAGAAGCCTCTCAATTGGATTCAGTTTATGACAGTTCGTGTCGTCGCCTTATGGCTAATTCGTGCCCAGTTCCGCAGCGCACAAGGTTGGCTGCTGTTCTACTTGCTGCTTTTGGATTCATTGTTGTGCTATATCCCCCGTCGCTTCCGGACACTTTCAAATTTCCCGGTTCCATCTTTTCGGCGATCGTACTGGTTCGAATCATTGTGACTGGTGCCAACAGATGCCTCGAACCTATGTCGCAAAAGCGAGAGGAATTCGATGTTGGACACGTTTTGGCAGCCGTTTACTACTCAACGCGGCTAAAAGACGTTCTCACCTATCTGTCAGAGACAGTTGACCAATACAGATACAAGGAGAAGCTCGTTACAAGGAAGCTTCAAATAGTTGCATCCTTAGAGAGCTCTAGTGAGAATGATCCGCTTAAAAAATTAGACGACATTCATCCACCTTGGCGCGAATTTTGCCGCGTCTCCCCCTACTCGTTCAATGGCAAAGCCCGGCGAATCTTGGTTGATTATCCGCCGTGCTTGAAGGCGATGAGTCAGCTGAGAATACGCGACGACGTTGAGAGAAAGAAACAGCTGGCGTCGTTCTACAATAACCTAGAAAGAATGCTGAAACAAAATGATGACATCGCTTCCAGCTACACTCTGCATAAAGAGAAAAGCAACCTTTCCGCAGAAATCAAAAGATATACTAAATTGCCTCCCAGTCAAGCCGAAAGAGAGAAGAAAGTCGTCAGGCATTCCCCGGTGAACGCAAGAGTTTCTTCAGAGGACCGCATTGACGTCTTGGTATCCTATGCAGAAGAAGATGAAGAAGCTGCCGAAAGGAATGTCGTACGAACACTCAAGGGCGGCGGAAAAAAATACACGGTCAAACTGTTCTGGAAAGACGTACAACCTGGAATCAAATGCACCACTACTTACTTTTGCGAAATGGTACGAAACGCTTCGGTTGTTGTCATTCTGGTATCTCAGAGTTACAAGGATACCATAGAATGCAAGGTCCAATTTTATCACCTCTTGACACAGAGATGTAAATACGACCTGAAAATCATACCAGTACTTGCAAGCACGGATGTAGTTATACCTTTCGAGGTGGAAGCTCTGTGTTGTCTTAGCACGAGCGAAGAAGATTACCCCGAGTCGTTTCGACGATCCATTTCTGAATACCTTAAGGAACCCGGATAGCTTACCTTCCTGATACACTTACAATAATTATTTGATTAGCTGATATATAAGAGACGTTTTAGTACAAAGAAAGAATGTAGCAGAAATGACTTGCGAAAAATACAGAATTCGTTTCAGTTGACATCACTGTCTTCCTCGTCACTTAGAGCCCATATCTGAACTCATACCGCTTCGTCTAATTTTCTTCTAAGGACAGTACTGTACTTACCTCGTCATCAACCGTGTCAGCAAGCAGCCTGTCGAGCCCCGTCAATTCTTCCAAAAAAGTCGGAGAATTGAAAGCTTTCAGCAAAAAGTCGAATCCGTCGTTGAGATACTTCGACAAGATCTGTTACAAAAAGCCCGTCACGTGCACATCGCCCGACGTGTGCGTGCAGAACTAACCAGTTCCGAGCAGGCGGTGCATTTATCAAAAGCAAGACTCGCTGGCATCACAGAGTAAAACCGTGACAAAAATCCTCGAATCTACAGTAAGACTTGCAAAGAGCATTTTTAAAGTCTTTCCTCTATCTCGCAATACCTGATGGGGAACCAAGCCCAAAGCTGACTCAAATTCGGCCTCCAAATGAGCTTCTCTGGCAGTCGTGTCCCCACAGGCCGCACCCTTTTGCGGATGCTGCAGCACCGACACGAGCAATTCGACTGCCAGTGCTCCGGCCATCATAGACATGCCGGGTCTGGAGACAGTGCATTGTTGATCCAATGTACGGTCTTTCGTCGACTAAGCAAAAAGCGAAACTCGGAGACAGCGCTTAAGGTACTCAGGCGAACGTACGTCTCCTGGGGCGACCACGTCATTGCAGAAATAGCAGCCCAAGTCCGAGCCCGGTATTCTCGATTCGCCGCCACTCGCGCTTGCCTTCTCAGCCGAATCCGCTCGAACGCCGTGACGCATGACAAGAAACGTGTCAAAGCCGAGAGCACAATTGATAACCAACTAGAATTATGGAGTCATCGTACGACAGAGAATAATTATCTCGCTCGTGGTACCTTTCTTTTTGCTGATGCAATAACGGTTGGGAGCCATCGGCTTTCTCTCGTGTCCATCAGTAAGAATATAGCATCGTGAGCGTCGATCAGTTCTTCCAGCTTCTTGACCGACTTTTTCACCCTCTCCATTTCTCCCTCTTAAAAATGACGCAAAAATTAGAAAATTCTCTCATCAGAATTTAAACATTTACCGGCCGAGCTAACAGAATGCCCCGGCATTGGAATAGACAGCGTGAGACCAGATGCATTCTGAACAATCCTCACTAATTCGACGACGTCAAAAGTCTTCGACTTACAATTCCGGGAAAGATCTTCTGAAGAGCCTCGGCCGCCGCCTGTCCCTTCGGCTTCCCACCTTCCACGCAATCGTCGAATACAAAAAGACTTTGTCGAACGGGATTGGAGTACGAAACGCGGCTATTATCAACGAGAGTTATCGTTCTGACACCCCAGCCCTATACAAAGTCAAAAAAAAGCTAGAAGGTCGATCCGATAATGAACCACGCACGATTACCATCAGACATCGCGCGACGTTGCAGCCGAGAGTTCCCGAGCCCAGCAAAAGACACTTGGTCCCCGCTACGAGATCTAGATCGATATTGGGTATGATTCGCCAGCGCATCAGTTTCAAGTTCAAATCTACGGCCGATTCGGCTAGTCTATAAGTACGTAAAGAGTTCAACGGTTGGACAGTGAAATGTATCAGCTCGATCGAACCTGGACGGATCCATGGATGAACTGAGATCGACTATGCGAGGACCCAGTTTCTGCTTCTTGTTCTTTTCCCAGCCGACGCATTTGAGATCTGAGGAAAATGTCGCGAAATCAGGAGCTGTTTTTTTGTTATTGATGACGTACTTCCGTCCGAAGGAAGCGTGGGCAATTTGACTTTCAGGACGAGACTGTGGCTCGAAGAGCGAACTCCCTGCAACGTTCGGTCTCTGTAGCACAGAACGTCGATACTATCAAATTTTCCTTTCCTTAATTAAAGACAAGATCTAAATGAACGACGCAAAAGGAAATCACATGACTTATATGTACCAGATATGTGCCAAAAGAACTAAATAGTTTCTTAGTGGCCATCCCGGATTCTTCTCAAGAGTGCAAGGGTCGGAAAATCCAACGAAAAACTACACAACAACAATAATAATAATAATGTACAACAAAACATATGAACGCAGTAGAAACAAGAAGAGAAGAGCGCTCACGTTACATTAACAACAGACATATCATACCCCTCAATAAAGATTGACTATATCATCCCTGCTAAAGCAAGATTGCGTACCCGAGAATGATCTTTCGTAAACGCTTCCCAGTCTCGTAGAGGCGCGACGCGCACGTCCGAATCACTTTCGTAGCTGACCAAAAAGAAGTTCTGGTCTGAAAAAGAAAATTGTACAGTATGTACAGACTGCCGTTTAATTAATTCATTCATTCATTACCATTGGTGGTGCACAAAGTATCCCAGCCTGATTGCAAGAGCCCCATTTGAGGAACGGAAAGAACGGAATCGAGACTTTGAGCTTCATTCGCTACAATCGGTTCCTCGGGGCACAATGCAGGAAAGGCAAACCAATAGAGAAAGTGATATTTCTTCAAGTCCTATACAAAGAGTTTGAAACTTTCGCCTGCAACAGATTTTTCTCTCACGGCAAAACTGAGCAGAAGAAACTGATTCAATACTCCGGGATTTTTCACCGCATCTCCCGAAGTAATCGATTCCCATATCTGCAGAAAGCAATCAACAACATAAAAAAAGACAATGAATGACCTAATTACCCGTTTCCCAGCGTCATTCAGCAACTGACTTTTATCGGCACTTTTAAAAGCGTCCGGAGTATTCATATTCAGCAGGGTTCCGTGAGAAACGCAGTTGCAACCAGACGGAAGCCTGCAAGACCTCGCTGAGACTCGAGCAATAGTATCTGTGCACGGCACCTCTCAAAAGCGTCATAGTCGACCGATAAACGACTTGGAAGACCGGCTGGATCACCTAAGAGAGTAGGCTTGGAGACACATAATTAAAAGGCCCGTGCAACCAATGCACGCCGTTGCTAGTAGACGTAAGCTAGCGCAAATGGCGAGGTATCGTTTACGATTTGCGTAGGAGCCGTTGAGCGGCTTCGGCTTGTCGTCGAGCGCGTAGACGTCGAGCTTGCGTCGCGATAGCTCGTGCCAAAAACCCGTATCGACGACGCTGGAAAACGGCGCGAAGAGAAGAGCACGAAATTCCGCCATGCTTTCCGCGTAACGCACGTTAGAGAAACACAAAGACGTCACGAGACACGTGCAACGTCATAAAACAGTATTTTCCTGCGCACGGGAAATCGATTTTAGAAAAATTACACAAAAAATTCATTCGATTACCTTTCGCGGTTCCAATACAATGGTATCTTCAGCCAATGTTTCGCTGCCAAGAGGTTTCTTCTCGATACCTTCTGACAACGAGCTCTTTGGCACGTCTCCAAATTTCATCTGGTCCAGTTCATCCTAAACAAACGGTACAGCGATCCAAAATCATGAGATGCGTTTTTTTGCTTGCCTGCATTTCAGCAATTTTTGCTTTGAGTTTGTCCATTTCAATGCTCATTTCGTGCGCTTGCTTTTCTGATTTTTTCTTCACTGAGATAATGATGCCTACAACGCGTTCGAAAAATCTCTTCTTTTTCTTCCGACTCAATCGACGCACCGTTAATTATGCGGGTCACCCGCCAGAGACGGAGGAGAATAAGAAGACCAACGCCATCCCAAGCATCTTCGTTTCCACTACAACGGACACACGTAGAAAATAAGGGGAGAGCTTCATTGAAATTATGAACCTGTATGCCACGTCCAAAGCGAATGACACTATCACTACAATTGCGTCGAAAACCTAGACCAGAGCACCTTGAACGCTCACGCAATGCAACGGATAAAGACAGATCCTACTTCGAGCTTGTGCTTGAAGAACGAAATATCCATGCAATACAACTTCAGGATTATCTAATAATAAAAATACATGCATTCTAGACGTGTTACGAATGTGGTTTACGTACCTCGACGAGAAAAAGACTGAGCACAATGAGCCCACAAACGTGCATGCCCTCAGCTGGACTAATACTCTCTTTTCCTTCTAAAAATAAAATAAATAAATTAATTAATTAATTAGCCACTGACAACGGGGGAAATTCAATCTCTCACCTTCCAAGCACGTGTTTTCCCCACTCGAATAACCGCACACCGTTCGGCCTTCATCTTCGGGAGCCAGATAACAAGTGGCATTGCGAAGTTTGTCAGGACATTCATCGTTGCTCTCGCATACATTACGAACTAAGAAAATAAACAAAGTGCTCGGTGCATAAGTGTACGTGCATATATATGCATGTGTTTATACTGAGGATTCCCAAATCCATCAGCAATTCGATAATGACGATCAAGCAATCGAGAACGACGAGTACGACGATTGCGATTTGAAAGCGTCGACTGTACGTCAGAAAACGACGCATTCGTTCTCGGTGACCTTTGCACCTGCGAGAGCGCGAGTTGATTGTTTTCGATTCAAGTTTCGTCGAAAACGCGATTCCTCACCCTTTGGCGGGCGGTTCCGCGTCGGGATCCAAGATCATGTCTTCGTCGTCGTCATAAGCTTCGTTTTCAGCCGTTTCGCGATCGTCCCTAAGCATCAGATAGTGGAGAAACGGCGAACGTACGAGTAGATGTACTTGTTAGCCGCCATGTTTGTCCGGGATACCGACAGAACTGTCAACCTTTTTCTCCATAGATGAAAAACACCAAAAGCATCAAATTAGAATTTTTGCAAGTATCAATACTTTCACGTGACTCTGATTAAAATTTCCTGTTCGGTGTAACACCCGTATGTAACAACTATGCAGGTGTTCCTTGTCATCGACGTCTTTCTTCTCGTCTCAGCTAGCGCGTACGACGTACGACTCGTCGACGGTCGAAGAGACAACGAAGGTCGCGTCGAAGTGCGCTACGCACCGTCAGCTGACGTCCGACCCTTCTGGGGAACAGTCTGCGACGATCGTTGGAATCTCGTCGACGCCCACGTCGTGTGCCGTCAGCTGGGCTACGAACGCGCCGAAATTGCGCACGTAGGAGGCCATTTCGGACGCGGATCGGGACCCATCCTCATGGACGAAGTCGCGTGCCGCGGAACGGAGGCGCGTCTCGCCGATTGCCCGTTCGACGGCTGGCGTCAGCACGATTGCTCGCACTTGGAAGACGCCGGCGTTCGATGTTTCGTGCCGGATCCCGTGGAGGATATCGGCGACGTGCCGATTCGTCTCGTCGACGGTCCGAACGAGAGGGAAGGACGCGTTCTATTGTTGCGCGACGACGGCACGTGGTCCGCCGTCTACGGGGCGGGGTTTGGAGAGGAGGAGAGTCGGGTCGCGTGCGGGCAGCTGGGCTATGCGTTCGGGCGAGCGCGCGCCGGTCTCGACGACGACACGCCTTGGAATGGGACTGTGACGATGAGACGGCCGGCGTGCACCGGACGAGAAAACACGCTCTCAAAGTGTCGTGTTGCCAGCTGGGCGGTGGAGAAGGCACGGAATGGGACGACGATGCGTGATCTTGCTCACGTGCAATGCTCAAACGTGAATTTTCTACGAAGCCCTCAGCAAGCACAGGACGAAGCTCTCTTCCGTCGATCTCTCGTAAGTTTTCTCGATTTGACGAATCTCGTGGCTCTTATATGTATTAGATTCGACTTCGAGGCGGCATTGGGCCATGGGAGGGACGACTCGAAGTGAACAGGAACGGAAAGTGGGGAACTGTGTGCGATAAAGCGTTCTATATGAACGCGGCCAACGCAGCGTGTCGACAGGCCGGCTACGGAACAGTGAAAAGCATAGCTAGACGCGAGCTGTGAGTGACAATCATATACAAGCCGGTGACACTGCAATATCTTTCACATGAAGGTTTGGTCGGGGTTTGGGGTACATTGCTTTGGAAGGCGTTTACTGTGCTGGCAATGAAGTGTCTCTTTTGGACTGCGATCCAGCTGTAAGTGATCATTTTCGTGACCGCTGCGCGCACTGGAAAGACGTCGGAATTACTTGTCATAAGCCGAAAGTCGAAACGGTATTGCGCTTTTCTCTATTTCCACTCTGACGTTTTGTCTGCCTAGAACGTTCGCCTCGTCTCAAGAGATGGCAACGCGGCTTCTATGCACGGATATGTTCACGTTCGTTTAAATGACGAAACCTGGTATCCCCTTTGCAGTGCGTTCTGGAGTCGCCCTGAAGCAAATGTCGTGTGCCGAGAATTGGAGCTAGGCTACGCGGCAGCGGGACGCAGTTTCCCGGTCCACAACAGCAGCCACCATCATCTCCATTCAGACTACTGGTGTTCGGGAAAAGAGACGGAACTTCGCAAGTGCAGGCTTATAGGTCGCGTCAAAACGGCCAAGTGCGTGCGTGGCGTGGCGTGGGTGTCCTGCGCAAAGGGTAAAAGAAATAAGATTTTGTACTGAAATCTTCATTCTAGTTTCTGTTAGGTTTACCTGACTTGATTCCTGATCCTTCGGCTCTGGAACGGTCTCTGTCTCGTTACTACGTTCAGCAAGTTACACTGTCGAGTTTTCCGTGCGCTGTCGAAGAGAAGTGTTTCAGCACGTCCAATACTTCATCGAGTTCTCAATCAAATCGACGTATTTTGCGCTTCACCACTCGCATTCTCAACTTGGGGCGTGCACCGTTCCAGCCGCATGCCGATCGAACCGACTGGCAGTGGCATCAATGTCACCAGCACTATCATTCATTTGAAGAATTTACTCTGTATGACGTTGTCGATTTGAAGGGTAATCATCAGGTGAAAGGTCACAAGGCGAGTTTTTGCCTCGAAGACTCGGACTGCCTCGATCAGGGACCGATGCCGAGGTATCACTATTACTGCAACGGCGGTCCTCAGGGAATATCGGTCAATTGCGCCGATTCCTATCGTCGGCATCTCGATTGTCAATGGGTCGATATTACGGGATTGAGCTACGGAACTTATAGGCTTGTCATTCACGTGAATCCTCGTCGAAAAGTCGCCGAAACCGACTACGACAACAACGAGGTGTATTGTGAGTTTGTCTATAGAGGTGATCACGTCTCTATTGAAGTGAAATCTTGCGGATTTGTGAGATTGTAGAACTTCGTTTGAGGGAAGAAATGAGCAATTCATCTTCTCTTTTTGTGGTCACAGTTTGTCTGTTAGTCTCGCGCGATTCAGATTCATTAAATCGAATGTATGGGTGGGTACACATGTATGTCTGCTTACGGATGCTTAGTGACGACACTAATGCTGAAAAGAATGCAAATGAACACTCCCGTACTACAACCATCTTGTCGCGCGTCAGACAATGTCACTTGCGGCGATTGCATTGGTCGCACTCCTCTTCGCACCTGGCGTGCGACCGAACGGTACACAAGGAACCCAGGGCCTAGGGAAGTCGTCATACCTTTCCTTGATCCTTAGGAATCTGTCATGGCCGAATCATTCTCACGGTCGACGAACTTCGAAGTCTCGCGCAGGAGAACTGCTCCGTCATCGACGGTCCACTTCGCTTTCTCGCCATGAAATCGTGTCCGGATATGAGCGAAGCGCCTCCCCGACTCGACACGATACGCGAAGTGACTCATTACGTCGAAATAGTCGCCCTCCCGTCGATCTATCGAAGCCTAAGCCAACTCCTGCCCAACCTGACGCGCATACGCGGCAAGGCGCTCGTCTGTTCGACGTGCGGACGCGACAACGGCGGCGATGACGTCGGCTACGCGATGTCCATACGTTCGAGTCCGTTTCTACAGAGTCTCGGTCTAACAAAATTGCGGCGAATCGATCGCGGCGGCGTTCGACTGCTCAACAACTACCAATTGGTTTCGACGGTCAACTGGACGTGGATCGTTGCGAACGAAAAGGCGAATTTGGATGTCGAGGGAAACCTGTCGATTCGAGAGAATCGATGCGACAATGATGCGTGTCCGTCCGGGTATTGCTGGGATACGAGCACTTCCGATTGTCAGGAGAGAAGTAAGTACAGTACCGCTTTATAAAACGGAAAAGGGAGTGTCAATCAGTCAATTACTCAACAAATCAATGCATTGGGTGTAGGAGACGTCAGAAATCTTTCCTCCTTTTACCTAGATTCGTGCTTGAACTCGTCGTATTCGGACGGCCTTTGCACGTCCAATGTTTCCTGTCAGGGAACGTGCTTGACTAAGTGCTCAGATGGCGAAATCGTTTCTGTACGGCATCGCGGCGGAGAAGCAAGTGGCGTGCTAAAACGTTGTTCGATTTTTAGGCAGACGGACTACGTTGCGTCGAGCGCTGCGACGAAATAGCCGCGATCGTGCCGTCAATTGATCTTCGAGTCGAAACTGTTTCCAGTTACCAAATGAATGGGTCCTGCGTAGTTCAATGTCCACCCGGTTACTATGGCGATCAGGAAACGCGTCATTGCATTGAATCCGGTTCTTGACATATTGTTTGATTGGGAAAAATACAATTGATGGACGTCTTTCCTTTTTAGAGTGGTTGCCCTGCCCACAGAAGGTCATGATTGGGAGTGAGGCGGATGCTCGCGATTTTGCAAATTGCGAGTACGTGAACGGAAGTCTGATCATTTCCGTCGATCTCTGTCAGTACAAAAAAAAAACGATTCTGAAATACGTATAAGTACTTTTGCCTATTTTGTAGCCCGAGAAAAGCTGATGGCTTATTTCGGACGCATTCGCGCGGTGGAGGACTACGTCATGATCTTTCAAACTATTCACGTGACGTCGCTGGATTTTTTGAACAACGTCGCAGCTATTCAGGGCAGAAACTTGTGGAAGGACAAGTAATAAAAAAAAGTCGTTTCCTTTGAGAAACGTGCACGTGTGCGCGTAGGTACTCGTTCGTCTTGTACGCAAACGCAGAGCTGGGCCAATTGTGGGACGGCTTTCGCAATCTTTCAATTGCCGACAACTCTTCCGCCTACGTTCACATAAATCCAAATTTGTGCTACTCGGCAATGGACGACGTGCGGTTTGTGTACGGCGGCAATGTGACTGGCACGGGAAATTCCCTCAAGGGACTCTGTATGACATGTATCGAGACGTCATCGTAATATATAATTTGTGTTCGTTTCAATATAGGCAAAGAAAGTCTAGTGCCTCTAAAGTTGGAGTTTTCCAACGTCACGGCATCTCAGTTTAGAGTGGCGTGGAACTCCTCCACATCGTCGAGAAGCCGAATGGCAATGTATGACATTATGGGTTATTCGATATTTTACCGAGAGCAACCGTCACTGGAAGAGAGAGCTCCGGTTGGAGAAATCTTCATGGACAGGTGAGCGTGTGTCGAACTTTCTTAATTAACTGAATTAAGTCGTGTGAATGCTTGCTGTGCGCAGAGACTCGTCTTGGTTCATAATCCGAGTCGATCCCGAGGAGAAATCCGCAACGATTCGACAGCTCGAACCGTCGACGAAGTACGAAGTGCTAGTCGAGTCTGTTACGCTGGCATCGATCGAAAAGAACGTACAAATGGGCGAGGAATCGCCCGTCCGAATAGTCACTACTGGACCAGGTACATATAACCAAAGATGATGTCGATGAATAACCGCTTTTGTTCCAGCCGTTCGTCGATTGGCTTGGCACATAGAGTCGACTTTGTGCAACCCCCGTTCAGCCAGTCTCGCCTTTTTCGACGAAAACGAAGATAACGCTCGCGACTTCGACGTCTATATACAAGAAATCGAATGGCCGAACGACGTGTCCAAGTGGATTCAGCAGCGACGGCTCCACAATGACCCCGACATTCATGGGCCAGTGATGTGCGATACCTGGCAGGACAGTCACAAAGAAGAATGTTGGATACACGACGATCATTTGGCTTCAGTGAATAGAACGGTTATTGTCACTTACGGCGCTGAGGTGCTTTCCCTAGTCGACGACGTTTCGTGCGATTGTTCGGTGAATGGATCAATAGAGGTGTCCCTAGGAACGTCACGTTTGTATTCTAATCCTGAAGTAAATGTGACCGTCGATGAGGCGTTTACTCTCACCGAGGATCCCTACGTGAAGTTGGATTTGGCCACCTTTCAAAAGCCATTTGCACTCTATTCTGTTCAAGTCAGAACGGCGTCCACGCTTTTTCTCTCTCTCTCTTGCCTTCATCGGTGGGATTTTTAGGTTCGAAGAAGGAAACGAAGAGACGATATGACGGAATGTTCGTCGTGGAGTCTTCCGACCGTTTTTCGAACGCCACCAGATTGTATTTTAGTTATTTGCTTTTGTTTATTGACATCAGACTGTCGTTTCTCCACGCAGGTGATGAAGACAGAGTGTCGTTCGATTCTCCGTCTACCGGTATACAACAAGAAAACTCAGTATAAGCGCGTCTTTTACTTTGTATTGCGGCTAACTATTGCGGAATGTAGCGAATAACGGTTTCGTGGATCAAACCGAAGACTCCAAACGGTCGAGTTCTCTTCTATGTTATTGAACTATATGCGATGGTACGTACAGGCACTGAAGTTCATTAAATAATCACGTTTTCTTCGTCCTCAGAAAGATGAGATTAGTAAAATTGAAGCGCTGAACGAAACGGCGTGCGCGCCTTATCATCTTTGCCGGAACGACACTGGCCAAAGAAGATGCGCAGACAAAACCCTGTGCACCGTTCTTCTCGTTTGTTGCGTTGATCCGCAACCGGAACCGAGCGTCGATTTCCAGATTACCTTTACTGGCAAGCGCGAGGATTCCCAGCTTTTTGCCAGAGTGCATACCAAATCACTGGCTGATTATGGCGAATGCTACACCGTGTGGTCGCACAAACGAACTTTCAGGCATCTCAAGGATTCCACGTATACTGCATCAGTCGAGCAAACAATTGGACTATCTGTCGGTCTTTCGCTTGCCGGGCTAGTTCTATTGAGCGTCGTGCTCCTTTTGATAAAGACGAGAAAAAAATGGTACGCGCAAAAAAAATATCGCTCTGTTTCTATCTAGCTTAGAGTTCTAGGCGGAAGAACAAGGTGATTATCGACACTGTTAGAGAATACTTTAACGATTGGAACATCGATATGAATTTTCTGCCTCCTTCGCCTGGTGCAGGTAAGCGTCGAATTCATTTTGTCTAATCGAAAAGTTTTGCTCTCAGAATACGAAGCTGACGAATGGGAGATCGATCGAGCTGACGTGATTATGACTGATTCACTGGGCGAAGGCACTTTCGGCATTGTCTACAGGGGAGTTCTCGTAAAGGAAGGATTGCCCGTTGATGTTGCAGTCAAGGTGAGTTGCATCTAATTTGTGAACCCATTTGACGAATTGGATTTTAAGTGCATTTCCGAGTCGTCCGATGCTGTGGAGAAATTGAATTTTCTCAGAGAGGCCTCAATTATGAAGTAGTGGTCGATATCAGGAACTTTTGAGGCCGGCAGCTATGATTGTTTTTTTAATTAAGGAAATTTATAAACGACTACGTCGTTCGTCTGCTTGGGATCGTTTCTCGGGGCCACTCTCCATTGGTCGTCATGGAATTGATGGAAAACGGTGACCTAAAGAAGTATCTTCGTTCTAAGAGACCGCGGGAGGTAAGAACCGTATCTTTGATGGAGGACAAAGCTAATCTTGTGACGCATGCAGAGTACTAGTGGCGACGTCGGCTTCATCGACGATTTTCCTTTATCAGTCAACGCTTTCCTAAAAATGTCAGCCGAAATTGCAACGGGGATGGCCTACTTGGCGAGCAGAAACTTTGTCCATCGGTAAGGACCTTCATCGCAGATTTCTGGGTTTTTTTTGCCTAATCGCGTTGTGTAGAGATCTAGCGGCACGCAACTGTATGGTCACCGATAGTGGCACAGTCAAGATAGGAGGTAGACATACGTGTACGTTACCGTTCAAAAGTTCTAGGCTCCCCCGCAGTATTTCCGCTCACCTACAGTCAAAGTTCCCTCACGTATAAATGCCTTCACTTATAACTAACATTCGCTATCAGAGGAGGATCTGTGACACGGACAGGAAGGAGCTGGTTAAACTTCCCCATGACGAGATCCCTCAACCAATGCACGAACTGATATTTAGGTCTCCAAATCCTTAATGTCTTATGTATACATTTGTGATAGTGTACAGGAACCTAAAACGTTTGAACGGTATTTTAGTCCGCGTTTATCGTGACTGTCTTCAGACTTTGGAATGACTCGCGACATATATCAAAATGACTACTACAGAAAGCAAGGAAAAGGGCCGTTGCCAGTGCGGTGGATGGCGCCGGAATCACTTCACGACGGCGTCTTCACGAGCGCGTCTGACGTTTGGTATGGGAAAACGACGTCGTCGAGTCCACCTCTATCACGTTGTGTTGCGTATAGGTCGTACGGAATAGTTCTGTGGGAAATTTCGACGCTAGGTGCTTTGCCCTACTGCGGTCTGTCGAACGAAGAGGTAATGTCTCACGTTTGCAAAGGAAAGTTGATGGATGTCGCAAAGCTTCAACATGTTCCAAAAATAATGTAATAAGTTTAGGAATTTAGCCGAGGGGTAAATAATTTTCTTTCGTGTAGTCTGAGTCTAACGAAAAAGTGCTGGGAGTATCGGACTGTGGATCGTCCTTCGTTTCCCGACATACTGAACGAGCTACCAGCATTAGAAGGATGCGAGGCCACTATCTAATTCTTTAGTAAGAGCGTAAATTGGTTACTCTAGCTACATTAGGTTGCAATGCAAATAGTCCGAGTTTTTAGTTTTAGCTTCTCTTACTTCTTGCATTGTTTTTTATGGCTGAACCAGTGCAGCTGCTGGCACTTGGGACTGCAATACGAGATCCTTTTGCACGCAGAACATAGTTTCTGATTTCCTTTGGCACCACAAGCGAAGCAGCTTTCCGCTGTGCTAGAACTACAGAAACAGTTCTCGAGATTTAGTCGACTATACTACAAAAAAATAATTCCAACCTCTGTAGGCCGTTTATACTTTGCTCGAGGAAAGACAGAGCACTTGGCTGATCACCCTTAGAATAACGCAATCAACTGAACTCAGATCTCAACGCCTTCGCTCCCTCCCAAATACCGGAGTAACGGCGGTGATGTTCTTGACTAAGGCCAGCAAAAGCTGACTGTTTCTGTACTTGAAATCTCTAATACTCAAACGAACAAATTTCTCCATATTAAGCAGAGCTCCGTCGCTCTCTCGACCAGTCAGCAAACTACGTCAAACCAACGAATACGCAGACAACGTTTGAGAAAGGAATCAAACCTACTGTTTTATAAATCCGTTCTCGTGAGCAACGCAGGCATTGACAACGTGTATGAGATAGTGAAGTTTCATGGCCAAGGGCTCGTTCAGTTCATTAGCTCGAGTCTCGAGAAGGTGCTCGAGGACGTAGACGGTATCCTCTCTTCTTCTCAAGAGCTCGCCGTGCTTTGTCAAATGCATGGTAAGCTACGTAGAAACGTTGCAATCGCGCCTGTCTAAGAATTCATTTTTTTCTACTTTGACGGGATTTAGATTGGAGCTGGTCACTAATTCATAAAATGCTGGCACTTGATCCGGATATAGTTTAGGTGTGCTAGAAAGACCTGCGCACGCATTAATACTAATGGGCAAATTTCACGCGCAAGATCGAACCTTGAGGTTTAGTATACGGTTCTAGTTCAGTTTGGGGGAAAAAGTTGCTGATGACAGTGACGCAGTTGTGATGACCTAGAAATCAATGGCATTGCGTCTGCCGAATCTAACACTGCACGTTGTGCAAATACCAACGAAGCCAGCTAACTGAGCAGCTGTCTTTCCTATGCCGTTTGTTTTAGTGAGCGACGCCCCGGACTGAAGCAGAAGCTGCGTCACCTCAGGAGATCCTGAATCAAAATCAGCTCAACACGAAGCCTTATCACAGTCAATATATATGCATGTATTAATTAATTAATTAATTAATTCCCCGAACACCAGGGCGCGCGCGGGCGAAGCCCGCGCGCGCCCTGGTGGGAGGGGCTCTCAAACGTGATCGCCCAAAAACCAAGTGTGGTTCTGTCGGTATACCCTGACGTCACAATCACACTTAGGCCAATCAAACACACAGGTGCCTTTATGACATCACAGTCATTGTGATGTCATACTCTCCCGTATTTTGAACAAAATGTACATAAAAGGTGACGTCACAGTAGATGGGAACCCCGGATCGCGATTTCAAGAAAGAACAGGCACATTATGCATTCATTACCCACATCACCGCGGATAAATATTAAAACTAAAGAGTACATATAACGGGGCACATAACAGTATAGGAGCATGTTGGGTTTGTCGTGCTGCGAGCTTTGCTCGCAGCACGCGAACCCAACTGCGAGCTGATAATGTACGTGCCTCATGACACAATCACCCGAAGGGAGGTAGTTAACCAGCAGATCATGCAAGCTGATAAATTTTCCCTGACACAATTACTCGAAGGGGCTGAGGTGTTGGGCAGCTCTGTGTCACCTTCACATGACACATGAAATAGTCCATTTTTACGCAGATAAATATAAGCACGCCGTGGTTAGACAATCTGATGCCCATAATTGCACATACTGTAGGCACTAATAGACTAAAGAATTGAACCGTGCTAAGGGTGTTCGGGGATCACATGATGGCCAACAACAGGCCATCATTATCTAGTTAATTAATTAATAATACAGCTCTGATTACGCCACGAATCCCTTAGTTAGCTTTCCTACCGGAGAGAACCGCAAACATGAGTGGAGTGTATTGGTGCTTGTGATTGTCCCAATTCACGTCCGCTCCTTTGCTTAGAAGATAGTCGCAGACTGCCAGCTGATTTTTGTAGGCGGCGTGCATGAGCGGTGTCATTCCATCCTAGAGAAATCGTAAAACGATGCGAGCTGAAAGGGAGTTTTTGGCTTCGCCTCGTCTGCTGCGTCGACGATTTTCGATTTCTGCTGCTTCAGGATTGACTTGACCAACGCCAAGTCGCCTAAATAAACAAATAGAAGCGTACAGAACAATAGAAAAGCACTTGGGAAACCTGCAGCAGCAGCTTCACGCAACTTCTCGCCATCCATTGTTTTGTCACGTGACACGGTGATCTCCCGGAGACGGGTGTCTACTATCATAGGTTCTACGAGAGTTTGGCGCACTCTGCGCTCTCCGTCGTCGTCAGTTGACGGAGGATGGGCCCTTGTGGTTCTCGCATTGGTATCGGTGTGCTTTTTCGCCAACTATTTCATTATCTACTCGTTCGGAGTCCTCTACACGGGCCTTCTCGACGTCTACGCAGCTCAGAGTGGAAGGCAGAACGCAAGTAGCAACGAAACAAACTCGAGCGCACCCGACTCGTGCTCGTACGGCGACGGGCAAGATTTGAGCGGATCAGCAGGTGTAACGCGGGGGTGTGGTCATTGATTTCTGCTTGAACAGAGTACTAAAAGTTGTTTATTTAGCTTGGAGTTTTACTCTCAACATGATCTTTCTTGGGATTTGGAGTCCTCTTGCGACGTACCTCAGCCATCGATGGAGCAACAGGATTGTCATTGCGATAGGCGGCTTTCTTTTTAGCCTCGGATCGCTGACATGCGCGTTTACTACACGCGCGTGGCAGGCCGTTCTATTGTACGGCGGCATCGCTGGAGTCGGATCGGCGTTTCTGTACACTCCACTGTTTTCTCTTCTGCCTCGCTATTTCGATAAGCACGTGACTTTGGCGTGCAGTATAGCCGGTGCTTCCATACATCTTGGACCCGTCGCTGGAGCTCCCGTATCGCAAGTAATAATGGATCGCTTTGGAATGGAGGGCATTGCGACGGTCTACGGCGTCGGGGGAATTATAATTATCTTCTCTGCCATATTTCTGCGTCCGTCGTCACGCTTTACTAATAAGACACGAGACGGCGGTGACGAGAAATCGGAACTAAAGAAATTTCTTACGATGTTCACCTTCTTCAAAACTCATCCACGTGTCATCGTTTGGATTTCTGTCGTCGTCGTTGCTTACGCTCTTTTCTCCACAGCCAGCGTGCACCTTGTTAGTAACGTTTCTTTGTGGAGGCTGTTTGACCGCTCATCTATTCAATGCTATCTTCTTTTCAGGTTCGGTATGCTGAGTGCACGTTGCAAGCTGGCAGCAAAGCGTCGAGCCTTCTTTTGACGTACATGTGGACGTCTGCAACGGTTGGTAGCGTGATTGTTGGCGTTATCTTTAATCGCGTGAAGGTACGTTGGCGGATTTATGTCCAGATGGGATTGATGCTTTGCGGTGGTCTTTTCGCCATGGGTTTTCCTCTCTATACGTCGTATGGGTTGAGTGTCATCTTTGCTGTGGGATACGGTTTCACCATTTCAATGAATTCACTGAATGCTAATGTTGCGGCCTCTTTAGTGGGACCGGAACTGTCTACTCACGCAATTGGTTTGTTTGCTGTTTCAACGGGATGTTTATCTCCGTGTTCTGCCCCCATAGCAGGTGAGAAGTAGATTTTCTATGGCAATACTCACGGTACCTATTTACAACGTAGGATGGATGTATGACAGTTTTGGCGATTACCGATACTCGTTCTTGACAATGGGATGCGCAGTGGTCTTTTTTGCACTGATGGAAATACTAATTGAAAGACGTGCAGAAAGAAGAAGAGAACATACTGTGAGCACTCTAGAAACCAATATCACTGCACCATCTAAAAGCAACTCGTTTCCACCACTATCATCTTACGAAACGAGTGTCTAAATTTTTTATAAAAATAACGTGCGTGAGATAGGGAAACTTTATGGCCAAGAACTTGTTCAGTTCGTTAGCTTTGGTTTTGAGATAGACATCAATTACGAATTAGTTACTTTCATACCGGAGAGAATAATAATGATCAGCAGAGTGTATTGATTATCCCAATTCATGCACAAAAACAATACTACAAGTCCCGGAAACTGCAGTAGCCATCTATTGTCCTGTCACGTGACACAGGAAATCTAATATGCTACGTTCTACAAGGGTTTGGCGCACTCTGCGCTCTCCGTCGTCGTCAGTTGACGAAGGATGGGCATTTGTTGTTCTTGTATTTGTATCCGTGTGCTTTTTCGCCGACTATTTCATTATCTACTCGTTCGGAGTTCTCTACACGGCCCTTCTCGATGTCTACTCAGCTCAAAGTGGGAGACATAACGCAAGCAGCAACGTAACAAACTCGAGCACGCCCGACTCGTGCTCGTACGGCGACGGGCAAGATTTGAGCGGACCCGCAGGTGCTAAAAAAACAATACGCGTTCACGTGAAGTACAATACCATTTCCGTGCTCTGCTCAATTATTTATTTATTTATTTATTTATTTATTTATTTATTTATTTAGCTTGGAGTTTTACTCTCCACATTATGTTTCTTGGGATATGGAGTCCTCTTGCGACGTACCTCACCCATCGATGGAGCAACAGGATTGTCATTGTGATAGGCGGCTTTTGTTATAGCCTTGGATCGCTGACATGCGCGTTTACTACGAGTGCGTGGCAGGCCGTTCTGTTGTACGGCGGCATTGCGGGTTTTGGATCGGCGTTTTTGTATGCTCCGTTGTTTTCTCTTCTGCCTTGCTATTTCGAAAAACATTTGACGTTGGCGTGCGGTATAGCCGGCGCTGCAATTCATCTCGGTCCCGTTGCCGGAGCTCCCGTGTCGCAAGTAGTAATGGATCGTTTTGGAATGGAGGGCATTGCGGCGCTCTACGGCGTTTTGGGAATATTAATCATCTTCTCTGCTATATTTCTGCGTCCGTCGTCACGCTATACGAAGAAAAGAGAAGGGCGTGACGACGACGACGAGAATTCGGAACTGAAGAAATTTGTCACAATGTTTACCTTCTTCAAAACTCATCCACGTGTCGTCGTTTGGGTTTTTGTCTCCGTCGTTGCTTACGCTCTTCTCTACACAACTAATGTGCACCTGGTTAGTACTGTAACGTACATGACAGACGTGGGCCAGTATCCAGTCAAGTCCCTCTGTAAAAGTTTTTGTCCCAATAAATGTCATGCTAATCTTTCGTCTCTGATCTGTCGTTATTGAATACCGTTTTTTTGCAGGTGCGGTATGCCGAGTGCACGTTGCAAGCTAGCGACGAAGCGTCGAGCCTTCTTTTGACGTACATGTGGGTGTCTACAACGGTCGCTTGCGTCATTGTTGGCGTCATTTTTAATCGCGTAAAGGTGCGTCGACCGGTTTATATCCAGATGGGACTGATGCTTTGCGGTGGTCTTTTTGCTATGGGTTTTCCTCTCTACACCTCGTATGGGTTGAGTGTCATCTTTGTCGTAGGCTACGGTTTCAGCATTGCAATGAATTCACTGCATCCCAATGTTGCGGCATCTCTAGTGGGACCGGAGCTGTCTAATCATGCAATTGGTTTGTTTGCCGTTTTTACTGGATCTTTATCTCCGTGTTCTGCTCCAATAGCAGGTGAGAAGGCAGTACTCATGCACGGTGCATCTATTCAAATGTTTTTTTTCACGTAGGTTGGATGTATGACAGTTTTGGAGATTACCGATACTCGTTCTTGACAATGGGATGCGCAGTGGTCTGCTTTGCACTGATGGAAATTCTAATTGAAATATATGCAGAAAGAAGAAGTGAACATACTATGAGCACTCGAGAAACCAATGTCACTGCACCATGCAAACGCGATCCGTTTCCACCGCTATCTTATGAAACGAGTCTTTGAATTTGATGGAATATTCTTTAGATTTTTATTAATTTATAATAATAAGAGTGAAGTCGCCACTGGGCTACCGTACGTGTTTCACGAAGAGACTTGTTCTTTTCAGTCCGAAGGGTTTCTTGTGAAAGAAGAAGAATGCATAAGGTCAAGTCGCCTGAATGTACGAAACAATTTCCGAGTCACGTGACGCCAGCGATCTCCCGGTGAACAGAGGTGAATGGGCTTCACGAGAGTTTGGCGCACTTTGCGTTCTCCGTCGTCGTCAGTCGACAAAGGATGGGCGTTTGTAGTTCTTGTATTTGTATCTGTCTGCTTTTTCGCCAAGTATTTCATTATCTACTCTTTCGGAGTCCTCTACACGGCCCTTCTCGATGTCTACTCAGCTCAAAGTGGGAGACAGAACGCAAGTAGCAACGAAACAAACTCGAGCGCGCCCGACTCGTGCTCGTACGGCGACGGGCAAGATTTGAGCGGAACAGCAGGTGCTAAAACCTAGATATCAATTTACTACTACCGTACATATAATGTGAGGCGCCCTAGATCGCTGTCTTAGCCCGTATCCGAGCATGCGAAGCTCGGTTTGGAGAGTTTTTATCTGACGCAATTATTTATCTGCGCGCAATTGATTAATTAACGCTCGCCTCTGTAAATTGTTTTCATATTCAAGAACATTGTAGTTTGTTTATTTAGCTTGGAGTTTTACTCTGAACATTATGTTTGTTGGATTGTGGAGTCCTCTTGCGACGTACCTCAGCCATCGATGGAGCAGCAGGATTGTCATTATGATAGGCGGCTTTCTTTTAAGCCTCGGATCGCTGACATGCACGTTTACTACAAGCGCGTGGCAGGCCATTCTATTGTACGGCTGCATTGCTGGCGTCGGATCGGCGTTTTTGTATGCTCCATTGTTTTCTCTTCTACCTCGCTATTTTGATAGACACTTGACGTTGGCGTGCGGTATAGTGGGCGCTGCCATTCATCTCGGTCCCGTTGCCGGAGCTCCCATATCACAAGTAGTAATAGATCGCTTTGGAATGGAGGGCATTGCGGCTGTCTACGGCTTAGTGGGAATATTAATCATCTCTTTTGCTATATTTCTGCGTCCGTCGTCACGCTATGTTAAGACAACAGACGGAGGCAGCAAGAATTCGGAACTGAAGAAATTTTTCACGATGTTTACCTTCTTCAAAACTCATCCACGTGTTGTTGTTTGGGTTTTTGTCACCGTCGTTTCTTACGCTCTTCTCTACGTAGCTAATGTGCACCTGGTTAGTAACGCTTTTCTCTCGGCATTGGCATATGCAATACCGTTCAAATAATCTAAAAATAATATTGCTCTAGAAATTAGCTCACGAAGAGCCTAAAGCTTTTTGAACATTTCTGTATACGTACTGTATATAGATATTGGTAAAGCAAAATCTGTCGTTATTGACTGCTGTTTTCTTTGCAGGTTCGATATGTGGAGTGCACGTTGCAAGCTGGCGACGAAGCATCGAGCCTTCTTTTGACGTACATGTGGGTGTCTGCAACGGTCGGTTGCGTCGTTGTTGGCGTCCTTTTTAACCACGTAAAGGTGCGTCGACCGGTTTATATTCAAATGGGACTGATGCTTTGCGGTGGTCTTTTTGCTATGGGTTTTCCTCTCTATACCTCGTACGGGTTGAGCGTCGTCTTTGCTGTGGGATACGGTTTTACCATTGCAATGAATTCTTTGCATCCCAATGTTGCGGCATCTCTAGTGGGATCGGAGCTGTCCAATCATGCAATTGGCTTGTCTGCCTTTTTGACGGGAGTTTTATCTCCGTGTTCTGCTCCAATAGCAGGTGAGGAGGGAATGATTTGAAGGCAATACTCTCGGTGTATCCTTTCAAAAAAATTTTTCCACGTAGGTTGGATGTATGACAGTTTTGGCGATTACCGATACTCGTTCTTGACAATGGGATGCGCAGCCGTCGGCTTCGCACTGATGGAAATTCTAATTGAAATATATGCAGAAAGAAGAAGTGAACGTACTATGAGCACTCTAGAAACCAATATCACTGCACCATGTAAAAGCAACTCGTTTCCACCGCTATCTTACGAAACGAGTCTTTGAATGAATTATGATGCGATATTTCTTAGATTTAATTAAATTGTCTTTTCCTGCAGTTGTGTCACAGTGCGCATGAGTAATAGTTTATTGTCGGATGGACATCGACGGATCAGTTTTAGAAGGGGTAATTTGAAATATCTGTTACAGAATGTCTCTTTTCTGATGCTATGCTTCACCTAGGGTGGGCAGATTTTGCGAATTGCCATCGCTTTGGCTGCAGTTCTGCAAAAGCCCATCAACGTAGTACGAATTAGAGCGAATCGAAGCAATCCCGGGCTGAGACCGCAGCATCTGGCTGGCCTACAACTGGTCGCGGATCTGTGTAGCGGAAAAGCGGTTGGCAATCGTGTGGGGTCTCAAAAGGTGAATCGAGAGTGAAGGACTGGAAGCATACGAAGAACTTTTTTTCAGTGCTCCTTATCACCGGGGTCCTTGCAGGGAGAAAGATACGTTGCCGATACAAAGACAGCTGGGTAACCATTAATTATTAATTAATTAATTAATTAATTAACTATTTGGAGTTTATGACGCTGATCCATACCTAGAAGCGTCGTTCTGCTTCTGCAGGCCGCGCTACCTTGCTGCCTTTTTGGACGGGGCGACTTCCGTCTCGTTCTTAGAGGAGGAACGAACGCAACAATGGCTCCGCAAATCGACTATACACTTCCGGTCGAATAGTGTTATGTGTCTCACTCGTTGCCTTGGGCAATGAAAGCGTTAGGTCTTTAAACCTATTGCGGAGAAGTTTGGAGTGCGGTTCGATTGCACGGTGGCTAAACGGTACATATCAAATTCTTTGATGATCTCCTAGGACCATGTGATCTCTTCATAGTGGCTTTTATCCTCGAGGGGGTGGAGAAGTCATTGTCGACGCGTCTCCGGTGTCAAAATTGAAAGCTGTCTGTCTGACTGAACGTGGACGTCTCGTTAAAATTACAGGCCGAGCCTTTGTGGCTGGTAAACTTTCTGTTGAGGTGGTTTTTCTCAATACAATACTGACGTCATCTTCTTTATGAAAATTGGCTCTTTAGATTGCTGATAGGATGAAAGAATCTGCAGTCAAAATTCTTAGACGGAAATATGAGGATATACCTGTTGATGTGAAGGTTGTCAAGGAGACTTCGGAGACTTCGTTTGGAGATGGTACTGGCATAATGTGAGGTCGTCTATAAATTAGTTATCTGTTTATTACGACGGGTGCATTTGTTGCTAGACTTGTTGGTGAAACGTCGTCGGGTTGTCTTTTGGCTGGCTCAGGACTCGGAGAGAAAGGTGGTGGAATGTCGTGGGAATAGGGACGGATAAAACTGTCTCATTAATTAAACGTTAGGCGTTCGTGCTGAAGAGGTTGGCAGAGAGGCAGCAGATAGTCTTATATCGAATCTCGACTCCGGAGGATGCGTGGATGAGTATCTTCAAGATCAGGTTTCTCTTTTACCGTCTACTTGCTTGCATACGCAACTCTGTTCCTCTAAGCTTATCATATTCATGGCTCTCGCCGAGGGTAGATCAACTGTAAGGACGGGAAAGGTCACTCTGCACACAGAAACGGCTATCTACATTGTGGAATCATTGACAGGAGTAAGGAATCTTAGAATACTGTTCACTATGAAGATAGTCAGCGCATATCCTTTTAGGTTAAATTTGATATTGTGACTGTTGACGAAGCATTGGAAATTTCTTGCCAAGGAATGGGATTCCAACGAGAGACTTCTTAGAAAGAACATAGTGTCCAAGATATAGGTATGGGAATTAGCTCCCACCAGAGCACGTTGAACGTATTACATGTACCCTACCCAACCTCCAAAAGCTAACCCCTATCATGTATACGTCTAGAGAAGGTCTTAGGTGCATCTTGCGGGGGAGGGCATCCGAAGGCTAAAAGAGCTTAAATTAATTAAGCACCTTACATAGATCCCACTGATGTTAATTTTTAAAATGTACTACACATAGTTCATCACTTCCATGTTCAGGAAAAAGAGTGAGAAACAATTTGAATCCTGTGAAATGGCTGGACCTCGTTCCCAGACCCTCCCTCGCGTCCCGGATGCTCCGTTTCTGGAACGCACGTACAATGAGAGGTCTGACGTCGCCTTCCATCGATCGAGGATGGCGATCTATTTTTACGTTACTGGCGGCATTCACCAGTCTATTTGCGTTCTTTTTCAATTATTATTCGTTCGCGGTTCTCTACAATCACCTGATCGTCGTGTACAGGCAAATTGACCACAACCAAACAGCTGAAGCAAGTGCCAACTCGAGCAGCTGGGTAGAGCCAGGCCTTTGCTCGCACGATGACAATCTGGGCGGAATTACAGGTGATGTTATGTATTTAAACTACAGTTTGACTGGAACGCCGATTGTATAGTTCTATGTTGTCTGCTAAAACATAACCATGCCGAAAATAGCTTGCTTCGATCGGAACAAAAACGCGTTTTCCCCTGCGTACCCATTGTTTAACTCGCGTGGATTAGGAGCGCGGGTGGGGACAAATAAAGAAAGGCCTGCAAAATCTCTGCAATTGAGAGACCTCCCGCCCCAAAACGGGCGCTTCGCACCGCCAGTATATTAACGTTGATTTTTTAGCTTGGATTGGAAGCATTTGTATGGTTCTTCTAGGAGCTCTGAGCCCAGTAAGCGCCTACCTATGCAGACCACTAGGCTACCGAATGGTAATTATGATTGGATCACTTCTTTTTGGTCTTGGGATGTCGCTGACAGCCGCTGTGACAACCAGTCCGTGGCAAGGGGTTTTGCTCTATGGAGTTTTAGGCGGCGTTGGAGGAGCATTCATTTATGCCCCAGCCTTGTCTTTGATTCCACTTCACTTCGACAAACACCTCTCATTGGCAAGCGGTATAGCAATTTCGGCGTGCTTCCTTGGACCTACAGTCGGATCGCCCATCTCTCAAGCAGTAGTCGATAGATTTGACTCAGGCGGTCTTGCCATTTTGTATGGGTTACTGGGTCTGCTGTCCTTTGGAACTGCCATCCTAATTCGTCCTTCTTTACGTGCAACCGAGGCAACGTCCGAGGCAACGCCCGAGGCAACGCCAGAAGCAACGAATGGCGCTCTTGCCATGTTCACGTCCGCTAAAGAGAATCCACGTGTCATTGTTTGGATCTTCGTCATGGCATGTGAGTTCTTCTTGCTCTTGATCACAATAGTGCATATGGTAATCCAGTGTTCGCTTGAACGTCACTTTGTATGAATGACTTTTTTATTGATTAGATTCGGCATGCTGAATGCTCACTACAGTTAGACACTACATCGTCGAGTCTCCTACTAACGTATCTTAATCTGTCGACAGCATTGGGATCAGTTATTACAGGTTTAGTCGGCCGTCGAGTGAAATCTCCTATATATCTTCAAATGAGTCTTATGATCATTAGTGGCTCTTTAGCCGTTTTTTTCCCTCTTTATAATTCGTATGTCTTGTTGGCAATTTTTTCCGTATTATTCGGGCTTACCGTTTCAATGGCAGGTCTCATGCCCTTCGTCATTTCGTTTATTATGGGAGCTAGACTTGCTCCCCACGGCGTATTCCTTATGACGTTTGTTACCGGCATCCTTGCTCCACTGGGACCACCACTAGCTGGTATGAGAAGCGTCTAAAGCCCGAAATGGTAGTGGTAAATATATTAAGCGTTTTTGTTTTTGTTATAGGTTGGATGTATGATCTGTTTGGAAATTACCAGTACTCTTTTGTTGTGACTGGGCTGGTTGTTGTTCTTACAGCCACAGTGGAAATTGGACTTGAAGCAGTGTTCCAGAGGAAGAGAAACCGTAGAGAAAAGGAAACGCAAGATGAAACTATTATCGAGACAGCGTTTCACGATTCGATCGTGAATATTCGAGAGACGTCTCTTTGATTTGATAAGAGCAACAACAACAATTTTAAACTAGTGCGACGTACCTCAGCCATCGATGGAGCAGCAGGATTGTCATTATGATAGGCGGCTTTCTTTTAAGCCTCGGATCGCTGACATGCACGTTTACTACAAGCGCGTGGCAGGCCATTCTATTGTACATTGCTGGCGTCGGATCGGCGTTTTTGTATGCTCCATTGTTTTCTCTTCTACCTCACTATTTTGATAGACACTTGACGTTGGCGTGCGGTATAGTGGGCGCTGCCATTCATCTCGGTCCCGTTGCCGG
Organism: Oscarella lobularis; assembly: GCF_947507565.1. Classification (NCBI taxonomy): domain Eukaryota; kingdom Metazoa; phylum Porifera; class Homoscleromorpha; order Homosclerophorida; family Oscarellidae; genus Oscarella; species Oscarella lobularis. The sequence continues at coordinate 1,857,459 of NC_089184.1, forward strand.
AGCTCCCATATCACAAGTAGTAATAGATCGCTTTGGAATGGAGGGCATTGCGGCTGTCTACGGCTTAGTGGGAATATTAATCATCTCTTTTGCTATATTTCTGCGTCCGTCGTCACGCTATGTTAAGACAACAGACGGAGGCAGCAAGAATTCGGAACTGAGGAAATTTTTCACGATGTTTACCTTCTTCAAAACTCATCCACGTGTTGTTGTTTGGGTTTTTGTCACCGTCGTTGCTTACGCTCTTCTCTTCTCTACGTAGCTAATATGCACCTGGTTAGTAACGCTTTTCTCTCGGCATTGGCATATGCAATACCGTTCAAATAATCTAAAAATAATATTACTCTAGAAATTAGCTCACAAAGAGCCTAAAGCTTTTTGAACGTTACTGTATACGTATTGTATATAGATATTGGTAAAGCAAAATCTGTCGTTATTGACTGCTGTTTTCTTTGCAGGTTCGATATGTGGAGTGCACGTTGCAAGCTGGCGACGAAGCATCGAGCCTTCTTTTGACGTACATGTGGGTGTCTGCAACGGTCAGTTGCGTCGTTGTTGGCGTCCTTTTTAACCACGTAAAGGTGCGTTGACCGGTTTATATTCAAATGGGACTTATGCTTTGCGGTGGTCTTTTTGCTATGGGTTTTCCTCTCTATACCTCATATGGGTTGAGTGTCGTCTTTGCTGTGGGATACGGTTTCACCATTTCAATGAATTCGCTGAATGCCAATGTTGCGGCCTCTTTAGTGGGACCGGAACTGTCTACTCACGCAATTGGTTTGTTTGCTGTTTCAACGGGATGTTTATCTCCGTGTTATGCCCCCATAGCAGGTGAGAAGTAGATTTTCTATGGCAATACTCACGGTACCTATTTACACGTAGGATGGATGTATGACAGTTTTGGCGATTACCGATACTCGTTCTTGACAATGGGATGCGCAGTGGTCTTTTTTGTACTGATGGAAATGCTAATTGAAAGACGTGCAGAAAGAAGACGTGCAGAAAGAAGAAGAGAGCATACTGTGAGCACTCTAGAAGCCAATATCACTGCACCATTCAAATGCGACTCGTTTCCACCACTATCTTACGAACGAGTGTCTAATTTTTTATATAAATAACGTGCGTGAGACAGGGAAACTTTATGGCCAAGAACTTGTTCAGTTCGTTAGCTTTGGTTTCAAGATAGACATCGATTACGAATCAGTTACTTTCATACCGGAGAGAATAATAATGATAAGCAGAGTGTATTGATTATCCCAATTCATGCACAAAAACAATACTACAAGTCCCGGAAACTGCAGTAGCCATCTATTGTCCTGTCACGTGACACAGGAAATCTAATATGCTACGTTCTACAAGCGTTTGGCGCACTCTGCGCTCTCCGTCGTCGTCAGTTGACGAAGGATGGGCATTTGTTGTTCTTGTATTTGTATCCGTGTGCTTTTTCGCAGACTATTTCATTGTCTACTCGTTCGGAGTTCTCTACACGGCCCTTCTCGATGTCTACTCAGCTCAAAGTGGGAGACATAACGCAAGCAGCAACGTAACAAACTCGAGCACGCCCGACTCGTGCTCGTACGGCGACGGGCAAGATTTGAGCGGACCCGCAGGTGCTAAAAAAAACAATACGCGTTCACGTGAAGTACAATACCATTTCCGTGCTCTGCTCAATTATTTATTTATTTATTTATTTATTTATTTATTTATTTATTTAGCTTGGAGTTTTACTCTCCACATTATGTTTCTTGGGATATGGAGTCCTCTTGCGACGTACCTCACCCATCGATGGAGCAACAGGATTGTCATTGTGATAGGCGGCTTTTGTTATAGCCTTGGATCGCTGACATGCACGTTTACTACGAGTGCGTGGCAGGCCGTTCTGTTGTACGGCGGCATTGCGGGCTTCGGATCGGCGTTTTTGTATGCTCCCTTGTTTTCTCTTCTGCCTTGCTATTTCGAAAAGCATTTGACGTTGGCGTGCGGTATAGTCGGCGCTGCAATTCATCTCGGTCCCGTTGCCGGAGCTCCCATATCACAAGTAGTAATAGATCACTTTGGAATGGAGGGCATTGCGGCTGTCTACGGCTTACTGGGAATATTAATCATCTCTTTTGCTATATTTCTGCGTCCGTCGTCACGCTATGCTAAGACAACAGACGGAGGCAGCAAGAATTCGGAACTGAGGAAATTTTTCACGATGTTTACCTTCTTCAAAACTCATCCACGTGTTGTTGTTTGGGTTTTTGTCACCGTCGTTGCTTATGCTCTTCTCTACGTAGCTAATGTGCACCTGGTTAGTAACGCTTTTCTATAGAGGCTCTCGGCATTGGCATATGCAATACCGTTCAAATAATCTAGAAATAATCACGAAGAGCCTACTCTATACGTACTGTATATAGATATTGGTAAAGCAAAATCTGTCGTTATTGACTGCTGTTTTCTTTGCAGGTTCGATATGCGGAGTGCACGTTGCAAGTTGGCGACGAAGCATCGAGCCTTCTTGTGACGTACATGTGGGTGTCTGCAACGGTCGGTTGCGTCGTTGTTGGCGTCCTTTTTAACCACGTAAAGGTGCGTCGACCGGTTTATATTCAAATGGGACTGATGCTTTGCGGTGGTCTTTTTGCTATGGGTTTTCCTCTCTATACCTCGTACGGGTTGAGTGTCGTCTTTGCTGTGGGATACGGTTTTACCATTGGAATGAATTCATTGTATCCCGTTGTTGCGGCATTTCTAGTGGGACCGGAGCTGTCCAATCATGCAATTGGCTTGTGTGTCTTTTTGACGGGATTTTTATCTCCGTGTTCTGCTCCAATAGCAGGTGAGGAGGGAATGATTTGAAGGCAATACTCTCGGTGTATCCTTTCAAAAACATTTTTTCACGTTAGGTTGGATGTATGACAATTTTGGCGATTACCGATACTCGTTCTTGACAATGGGATGCGCAGCCGTCGGCTTCGCACTGATGGAAATTCTAATTGAAATATATGCAGAAAGAAGAAGTGAACGTACTATGAGCACTCTAAAAACCAATATCACTGCACCATCTAAAAGCAACTCGTTTCCACCGCTATCTTACGAAACGAGTCTTTGAATGAATTTGATGCGATATTTCTTAGATTTAATTAAATTGTCTTTTCCTGCAGTTGTGTCACAGTGCGCATGAGTAATAGTTTATTGTCGGATGGACATCGACGGATCAGTTTTAGAAGGGGTAATTTGAAATATCTGTTACAGAATGTCTCTTTTCTGATGCTATGCTTCACCTAGGGTGGGCAGATTTTGCGAATTGCCATCGCTTTGGCTGCAGTTCTGCAAAAGCCCATCAACGTAGTACGAATTAGAGCGAATCGAAGCAATCCCGGGCTGAGACCGCAGCATCTGGCTGGCCTACAACTGGTCGCGGATCTGTGTAGCGGAAAAGCGGTTGGCAATCGTGTGGGGTCTCAAAAGGTGAATCGAGATTAAAGAACTGGAAGCATACGAAGAACTTTGTTCAGTGCTCCTTATCACCGGGGTCCTTGCAGGGAGGAAGATACGTTGCCGATACAAAGACAGCTGGGTAACCATTAATTATTAATTAATTAATTAATTAATTAATTAATTAACTATTTGGAGTTTATGACGCTGATCCATACCTAGAAGCGTCGTTCTGCTTCTGCAGGCCGCGCTACCTTGCTGCCTTTTTGGACGGGGCGACTTCCGTCTCGTTCTTAGAGGAGGAACGAACGCAACAATGGCTCCGCAAATCGACTATACACTTCCGGTCGAATAGTGTTATGTGTCTCACTCGTTGCCTTGGGCAATGAAAGCGTTAGGTCTTTAAACCTATTGCGGAGAAGTTTGGAGTGCGGTTCGATTGCACGGTGGCTAAACGGTACGTATCAAATTCTTTGATGATCTCCTAGGACCATGTGATCTCTTCATAGTGGCTTTTATCCTCGAGGGGGTGGAGAAGTCATTGTCGACGCGTCTCCGGTGTCAAAATTGAAAGCTGTCTGTCTGACTGAACGTGGACGTCTCGTTAAAATTACAGGCCGAGCCTTTGTGGCTGGTAAACTTTCTGTTGAGGTGGTTTTTCTCAATACAATACTGACGTCATCTTCTTTATGAAAATTGGCTCTTTAGATTGCTGATAGGATGAAAGAATCTGCAGTCAAAGTTCTTAGACGGAAATATGAGGATATACCTGTTGATGTGAAGGTTGTCAAGGAGACTTCGGAGACTTCGTTTGGAGATGGTACTGGCATAATGTGAGGTCGTCTATAAATTAGTTATCTGTTTATTACGACGGGTGCATTTGTTGCTAGACTTGTTGGTGAAACGTCGTCGGGTTGTCTTTTGGCTGGCTCAGGACTCGGAGAGAAAGGTGGTGGAATGTCGTGGGAATAGGGACGGATAAAACTGTCTCATTAATTAAACGTTAGGCGTTCGTGCTGAAGAGGTTGGCAGAGAGGCAGCAGATAGTCTTATATCGAATCTCGACTCCGGAGGATGCGTGGATGAGTATCTTCAAGATCAGGTTTCTCTTTTACCGTCTACTTGCTTGCATACGCAACTCTGTTCCTTTAAGCTTATCATATTCATGGCTCTCGCCGAGGGTAGATCGACTGTAAGGACGGGAAAGGTCACTCTGCACACAAAAACGGCTATCTACATTGTGGAATCATTGACAGGAGTAAGGAATCTTAGAATACTGTTCACTATGAAGATAGTCAGCGCGTATCCTTTTAGGTTAAATTTGATATTGTGACTGTTGACGAAGCATTGGATATTTCTTGCCAAGGAATGGGATTCCAACGAGAGACTTCTTAGAAAGAACATAGTGTCCAAGATATAGGTATGGGAATTAGCTCCACCAGAGCACGTTGAACGTATTACATGTACCCTAACCCAACCTGGAAAAGCTAAACCCCTACCATATACGTCTAGAGAAGGTCTTAGGTGCATCTTGCGGGGGAGGGCATCCGAAGGCTAAAAGAGCTTAAATTAATTAAGCACCTTTCATAGATCCCACTGATGTTAATTTTTAAAATGTACTACACACAGTTCATCACTTCCATGTTCAGGAAAAAGAGTGAGAAACGATTTGAATCCTGTGAAATGGCTGGACGGTTATATTATTAGCAAAATAATGATGGCCAGCTAGAGACGCACACACTAGAGCGCGCCCGCGCCCACTGCTAAGTAATTTTTAGCGGCAGCAAGGCTGTGGGGAGGAGCTCCGTGGGGGAGGGCCAAGTAGAGCGACCAATCAAGAGAAGAAATCATACCCTATGTATACTGCACGCCTTTAGGAAGCTATGGAAGCACGTACAATGAGACGTCTGACGTCGCCTTCCTCGACTTCTATCGATCGAGGATGGTCGTCTATTTTTACGTTACTGGCGGCATTCACCAGTCTATTTGCGTTCTTTTTCAATTTTTATTCGTTCGCGGTTCTCTACAATCATCTGATCGTCGTGTACAGGCAAATTGACCACAACCAAACAGCTGCAACAAGTGCCAACTCGAGCAGCTGGGTAGAGCCAGGCCTTTGCTCGCACGATGACAATCTGGGCGGAATTACAGGTGATGTTATGCATTTAAACTACAGTTTGACTGGAACGCCGATTGTATAGTTCTATGTTGTCTGCTAAAACATAACCATGCCGAAAATAGCTTGCTTCAAAAACGCGTTTTCCCCCCCTACTCGCCCAGCGCTGGCCCCTATTGTGCCATGTTCACGTCCGCTAAAGAGCATCCACGTGTCATTGTTTGGATCTTCGTCATGACATGTGAGTACACCTTTCTCTACATCACAATAGTGCATATGGTAATCCAGTGTTCGTTTGAACGTCACTTTGTATGAATGACTTTTTTAGATTCGGCATGCTGAATGTTCACTACAGTCAGACACTACATCGTCGAGTCTCCTACTAACGTATCTTTATTTGTCAACAGCAGTGGGATCAGTTATTATAGGTTTAGTCGGCCGTCGAGTAAAATCTCCTATATATCTTCAAATGAGTCTTATGATCATTAGTGGCTCTTTAGCCGCTTGTTTTCCTCTTTATAATTCGTATGCCTTGTTGGCAGTTTTTTCCGTATTATTCGGGCTTACCGTTGCAATGGCATGTCTTATGCCTTCCGTCATTTCATTTATTATGGGAGCTACACTTGCTCCCCACGGCATATTCCTTATGACGTTTGTTACCGGCATCCTTTCTCCACTGGGACCACCACTAGCTGGTATGAGAAGCGTCTAAGGCTCGAAATGGTAGTGGTAAATATATTAAGCGTTTTGTTTTTGTTATAAGCTGGATGTATGATCTGTTTGGAAATTACCAGTACTCTTTTGTTGTGACTGGGCTGGTTGTTATTCTTACTGCCACAGTGGAAATTGGTATTGAAGCAGTGTTCCAGAGGAAGAGAAACCATAAAAGAAAGAAACGATGGATGAAACAATAGACAAGACAGCTCTTCACGATTTGATCATCAGTACCTAATGCAGTAGCAACAACAATGACAATTTCAATAAAAAAATGTACTCCACGATATATTCATGTTCAGAAAACAGAGTGAGAATTTGAATCGTGTGACTTGACGGTTAATAATTAAAATTCCGTCTTGCGCGCTACGTTGAACGTATTACATGCGCAGTCGCGCAGGCTTGAGTGGGGGAAGCTACAAGTTGTAAGCAACCGTACATGCAATGAGACGTCTGACGTCGCCCTCCTCTTCTATCGATCGAGGATGGTCTATTGTGACGCTGGTGGTGGCATTCACCATTCTATTTGCGTTCTTTTTCACTGCGTATTCGTTCGGGGTTCTCTACAATCACCTGATCGTCGTGTACAGGAAAATTGACGGCAACCAAACAGCTGCAAGTGTCAACTCGAGCAGCTTAGTAGAACGAGGCCTTTGTTCGTACGATGACGGACAGAATCTGAGCGGAATTACAGGTACTGTAATGTATACAGTTTGACTGATCAACTGTAGCTAAGCGACTTATTAGTAACATTCCTAATTAAATTAAACCATTCCTCAAACCTCGTATTAATCGATTATTAATTAATTTAATTAATTAAATAATTAATTAATCTTGCTTCTTTATTTGATTGCATTGACTTAAATTCACATGTCTAACATTGATTTTTTAGCTTGGATTGGAAGCATTTCTGTAGCTGTACACGCATTATTCAGCCCAGTGAGCAACTACCTGACCAGACGACTAGGCTACCGAATTGTGATCATGATTGGATCACTTCTCTTTGGTCTTGGGACGTCATTGACAGCCGCTGTCACGACTAGCCCGTGGCAAGGGGTTTTGCTCTACGGAGTTCTAGGCGGCATTGGAGCAGCAGGCGTTTATGCCCCAACCTTGTCTTTGATTCCGCTTCACTTCGACAAACACCTCTCATTGGCAAGCGGTATAGCAATGTCGGCGTGCTTCCTTGGACCAGCAGCTGGATCGCCCATCTCTCAAGCAGTAATCGATAGATTTGACTCAGGCGGTCTTGCTGTTTTGTATGGGTCACTTGGCCTGTTGTGTTTTGGGACTGCCATCCTAATTCGTCCTTCTTCGCGACACAAAAAAGCGGATAGAAGTGCAGCTGAGGCAGAGCCAGAAGCACGAATGGCGTTCTTGCCATGTTCACGTCCGCTAGAAAGCATCCACGTATCATTGTCTGGGTCCTCGTCATGGCATGTGAGTACATCTTGCTCTACATCACAATGGTGCATATGGTAAAAGTAGCGTTTGAAAGCTACCCTGTTGCGTATGACTTATTTTCCCTGATTAGATTCGGCATGCTGAATGCGCACTGAAGTCAGACACTACAACGTCTAGTCTCCTACTAACGTATCTTTATGTGTCGACAGCAGTGGGATCAGTTATTACGGGTTCAGTCGGCCGTTGAGTGAAATGTCCTGTATATTTTCAAATGAGTCTTATGATCATCAATGGCGCTTTAGCCGCTTTTTTCCCTCTTTACAATTCGTATGCCTTGTTGGCAGTTTTCTCTGTATTATTTGGACTTAGCGTATCATTGGTAGGTCTTATGCCTTTCGTCATCTCCTTCATTATGGGAGCTAGACTTGCTCCTCATGGTGTATTTCTTATGACGTTTGTTACCGGATCGTTTGCAACAATTGGACCACCGCTAGCTGGTCAGGAAACATTTCAAGGCATTTATGTGATTTAATTAACGCATCTCTCTTTTAGGCTGGATGTATGATCTGTTCGGAAATTACCAGTACTCCTTTGTTGTGACTGGGCTGATTGTCGTTTTTAGTGCCACAGTGGAAATTGGTATTGAAGCAGTGTTCCAGAGGAAGAGAAACCGTAGAGAAAAGGAAACGAAAGATGAAACTATTAGCGGGACAGCTTTTCACGATTCGATCGTGAATATTCGAGAGACGTCTCTTTGATTTGATAAGAGCAACAACGACAATTTTAACTAGTGCCTTTTATAGAATCCACTGATGTTAATTTTTTAATTAAAATGTAGTAGGCACAAAGGTCATCACTTCATGTTCAGGAAAAAGTATGAAATGGCTTGACGGTATATTACTGCAGTAGCGCGCAGCTGCGCAGGCTTGAGTGGGGGAGGGGGAAGCCACAAGTTGTAAGCAACCATACAAAATGAGACGTCTGACGTCGCCCTCCTCTTCTATTGATCGAGGATGGTCTATCGTTACGTTGCTGGCGGCATTCACCAGTCTATTTGCGTTCTTTTTCACTTTTTATTCGTTCGGGGTTCTCTACAATCACCTGATCGTCGTTTACAGGCAAATTGACCACAACCAAACAGCTACAAGTGCCGCCAACTCGAGCAGCTTGGTAGAACCAGGCCTTTGCTCGTTCGATGACGGAGACAATCTGAGCGGAATTACAGGTACACGTGTACTGTTTGACTGGAACGCCGATTGCATGGTGTACTGTTGCTAATTAAGCGACTTAGTAGTAACATCCTTAAATCTTTCCACTAATTGATTATATTAGTTTAATTAATTAATTAATCTTATTTTTTATTTGATTGCATTTACTTGAATTCACAAGTCTAATAGGGATTTTTTAGCTTGGATTGGAAGCATTTGTATAGTTCTTCTCTCAGCTCTGAGCCCAGTAAGCGACTACCTGTGCAGACGACTAGGCTACCGAATTGTAATCATGATTGGATCACTTCTTTATGGTCTCGGCACGTCGCTGACAGCCGCTGTAACAACCAGCCCGTGGCAAGGGGTTTTGCTCTATGGAGTTTTAGGCGGCGTCGGAGGAGCAGGCATTTATGCCCCAGCCTTGTCTTTGATTCCGCTTCACTTCGACAAACACCTGTCATTGGCAAGCGGTATAGCAATGTCAGCGTGCTTCCTTGGACCAGCAGCCGGATCGCCCATCTCTCAAGCAGTAGTCGATAGATTCGACTCAGGCGGTCTTGCCGTTTTGTATGGGTTAATGGGTTTGCTGTCTTTTGGAACTGCCATCCTAATTCGTCCTTCTTCACGATACAAAAAAGGGGATAGACGTGCAACTGAGGCGAAGCCAGAAGCAACGAATGGCGTTCTTGCCATGTTCACGTCCGCTAAAGAGCATCCACGCGTCATTGTCTGGGTCTTCGTCATGGCATGTGAGTACACCTTGATCTACATCACACTAGTGCATATGGTAATCCAGTGTTTGCTTGAACGTCACTTTGTATGAATGACTTTTTTATTGATTAGATTCGGCATGCTGAATGCGCACTGAAGTCAGACACTACGACGTCTAGTCTCCTACTAACGTATCTTAATCTGTCGACAGCATTGGGATCAGTTATTACAGGTTTAGTCGGCCGTCAAGTGAAATCTCCTATATATCTTCAAATGAGTCTTATGATCATCAATGGCGCTCTAGCCGCTTTTTTCCCTCTTTATAATTCGTATGCCTTGTTGGCAGTTTTCTCCGTATTATTTGGACTTAGCGCTTCATTGGTAGGTCTCATGCCTTTTGTCATTTCGTTTATTATGGGAGCTAGACTTGCTCCTCACGGCGTATTCCTTATGACGTTTGTTACCGGCATCCTTGCTCCACTGGGACCACCACTAGCTGGTATTTAATTAATGGCTCAAAATGGTAGTGGTAATGTATGCGTTTTGTTTCTGTTATAGGTTGGATGTATGATCTGTTTGGGAATTACCAATACTCCTTTGTTGTGACTGGACTAATTGTTGTTCTTACTGCCACAGCGGAAATGGGTCTTGAAGTAATCTTGCAAAAGAACAGAAACCGTAAAGAAAAAGAAAGGCAAGAAGAAACTATAAACGAGACAGCTGTTCGCGATTCAATCGTGAATATTCGAGAGACTTCTCTCTAATATAACGGATCGGTCATCAGTATCATATAGCAAAATTCTTCACTAAACCTAAATTAAAATTTTAGTCAATCCAGCTGTTTATCAACGGGTTAAATAAAATGCGTCACCATGACGTCACAGTCGTCTCGAAAGCTCTAGAGTGCGTTGTTGTTTTGCTTGACTCAGTGAACTGCTCTTTGCGTCGTTGCGGCAATCATGGCCGAAGCTCTTCCTTTTCTCCATCATCCCTTACAACCGTCTGCGCGATTCTACTGCCACACTTGCAGTTTGGAAATACGAATATCGCCCATGTCCGAGGTAGACGGTCTACTGTAGAGATTAGAGAAGTCCTTCTCTCCGACGACAGTGTCTGACACGAATCGAGTACGATTGTTCATCTTTTTACCTTAGGAGCCGAAATGTCCCAAGTGTGATGGCGAGTTCCTCGAAGAGTTGGACGACGTTCAGAGGTAACGAGAGAAAACGAGCGACGACAAACGATTCGAATCCTGTCTCTCTCAGTCCTTTCGATGACGAAACGGAACCCTCTTCCTCGGAAAGCGCCGATCGACGATCGGCGCCAACGCAACAGCCTCCGCCGCCCCTACGTCGCGGCGCAACGACGGCGACGTCGGGAAACGGCTTGACGGCGGTCATAACGTCGGTTATGGAGGTACACTCTGAAAAGTCCCATCTATGATGTTTGGGCGGGTCACTCCTACGCGGTCCATTCAAGGCTTTTTCTCCGTGGCCCCTTATCGCCGGCCCAAGTCAGGACGATCGGGGGACGCAAGGTCAGCGAAGAGGTTGTGCGAGTGACGCCTTTGGAATTTTTGGTTTCATTTGTCATTCGTTCGTTCAACAGTCAATATTCGCCGAACGAGAATACGAGCTCATCCGTCTTCTGAGGGACAGGGCGGAACGCCAACGCTGCTTCATAGGTTGTTTGGGAGGTGGGAGGAGGGGGCATTCATCTTGTTTATTTTCTGCATATTGCAGCGTTCTGAATGGGATTTTTGGTGGCGGTGGCGGCGGTGGCGGTCAAGGACCACGTGGTGAGATGATGTCAAAATATATACTGTATATATGAGCTTGTCACGATTATGGGTTTTGTGCGTTTAGGTTTGTTTGGTTCTCTGTAAGTCGACTGACTCGATTGTCACTTCTTGTCACTTCGTATATGCTTTTAGTGGCAACATGTTTTCGTTACCTGGCAACATTGGAGATTACGTTTCGAGCGAAAGAAGCATAGACGATATTGTAACCCAGGTTAGTAAGCAGTAGAAAGCCAATTGTTCCACCACCGGATCGTCTGATAAACCGCAGTTACTGAATCAGCTTGAAGGTGGTGCACCTCCAGCTAAGAAAGAGGCCATTGACGGTATTCCTTTCGTCAATGTGCCACAGAGTGTCATCGGTATGGCGACATCGGTTCCGAGGAGACATCTTTGTATACATGATTTTTGTTCTAGATCGGAATGGAGACTGCGTTGTGTGTCAGGAGAAATTTGCCCTCGGAGAACGAGTTCGTGAATTGCCCAGTTGCAAGCATCTCTTTCATACCGACTGCATATTTCCTTGGCTAAAATTGGTAAGACTCTCTCTTCTTGTTGATCATTTTTGCTTTTTAATTAATTAAAATGTTTATTTTTATATAGCACGATTCTTGCCCAATTTGTCGCGTGCCACTTGAAAAGAATCGACAATTATAGTGTATTGCTGTTGGTACGGTTGTGATGCATTACAAGTAAATACATATGATACAAGTTCTGCACGATTCTATAATTAACGTTTGTTTACAGCTAGCGTGCGCATCTTCGAAGAATGAGCGATCTTTTTCGTCTTGTCGAGAAAGCGAACGCCTTCTCCTTGCTATCAAGCATACAAAACGACGAAGGCAACTGGAAAACTTACAAAAATTGCGACGGCTACTCTCTCCTTCACGTTTGCGCCCAACTGGGCCGACCCGACTGCCTAAAGGTCTTGCTCCAACAGCCTGGCGTCAATCCAGGCGTTGAAACGCGATTCGATCGACGTCAACCGATCCATCTGGCCGCTCTAAACGGACGCGAATCGTGTCTCGTCCTTCTCCTGAATCGCGGCGCCGATCCGAACGCTTCGGACGCGACGCGAACGACGCCCCTTCATCTCGCCGCTTCGCGAAGCGATTCCGATCGAATCGTTCGACGTCTCCTCGACGCCGGCGCTCGCGTCGACGTCCAAACGAAGGACGGCTGGGCGCCCTTGCACGAGGCTTCGCGAACGGGTCACGTGGACGCCGTTCGACTTTTGACTGAACGGGGATCGGCGTTGGAGTTCGGAGGCGTGGCCTTGTGGCAGCCGCTGCACATGGCCGCCAGCTTGGGACGCGTCGACGCTGTCGACGTACTGTTGCGCGCCGGAGCGAATGCCGATTGCGTCGGAGGCCCGGACGGTAATACGCCACTCATTGAAGCAATTTATCACGGTAATGACGGAAGCAAGCAGGAAATTCATCAATTAATTTAGCATCTTCTACAGATCAGTTTGGCTCTGCTCAACATCTTCTCGCTCACAATGCAGATACCGAATATATCAATGAGAGAGGCCAAAAGGCACTCGGATTCGCTATTCGAAAGACTACAGTTGATTTCACCCAGCTTCTCCTCGACTGGGAAGCGAATGTCGATGCGTACAATTCTCTACAAGGAGACGTCGTGTGTTACGCTGAAGAATGGGCTCGACGGGGCAGAAGCAGCGCTTGTCTCACTGCGTTGCTACGAGCTCGGATGGAGCGTGGCGATGCAGGCGTGTGCGGTCGTTCGCTCTGCGTGCTCGTGCGCGACGGAGCGTCGACGAACCGATTGTGTTCATATATCAACGCGTGTCACTCGCTCGCCTGTTTGGACTTCTCGTCTCGAGCCTTAGACGGCGTTCTATCGCGCGACGTCGGAAGAGGTCGAGGATCGGCTGTCGTGGAGGAGAACGTCGGAGTTTTATTAGCTGCCGGTGCCGAGTTGAATGTAACTGGAACTTTTGCTTTACCTTTTGCTTTTGCGATCGTCGAGAGAAACGTCTTCTGGAACGAGCAAACGTTGACGCGCTTTCTAGAGGATCACACGGTTCAGCTGGCTAGCGGTGAGAACGTAGGGGTGGGAAATGCGCTCTCTCGCACGTGAACTCACTGCCTCTCCCCCCCTTTTTCTCTTGTCTTTCTTTTTAGTTCTGACTAGTCTGAAGTCTCGGTGTCGATTTGTCGTGCGTCGCGCTCTGGGTCCGTCGCGACTGTGTCGCGTGCACGAACTTCCAATCGGATGGCTACTCAAACGATACCTTCTCTTTGGGTATCCTCTATACTTGGGTGGCGCTGATGACATCGGCAATTCATTAGCATGAAAAGTAGAGTTTGCGCACTCAGACGAGCAAATCGACGCAGGGATCGTCGAGAAGTCTTAGACTACGACTATGAGTGTATCCATCAATCGTTGCTTTCTCTATCTCGTCTTCCTCGTGGGGGCAGGTACCGGAGAGAGGAGGGTCGTAAAAGTAGGCGTGGTTTCAAGCGTTTCTCTCGCTTCCAGGCTGTTTCGCTCAGAATTTCGAGTTCGTTGGCCCGAAGAAAATCCGATCTAGTTGCAGCCAATCGGAATGCTTGGCTTACGCCTACGTCAGGTGGAACACGGGCCTCGTTGCCGGTAGCAATCGTGCGTTGGACGTGCTCTTCGTTGATCAAGACGGCTCGAGCGTCTCTCTTGGTCGAGCGACGATTGGAAGCGAAATGGCCGTTCTATTTCGATTTGGCAAAAGCGCCGGTTCCTATCGCATCCGAGGCAGACTAGTTGCACAAACTACAGGCGATCTCGTTAGCATTCTCACTGACTTTCCAGTCGCCGTAGATTTCAGTAATCTCGTCTCGAAGAAGATAATCATTGCTCTTGATTTTTTATTTTGTCTTTAGATGATCACCTTCCCAAATCTGAGATCGTCTTTCCCGCTGGCTTTGCGCCGTCAATTGACCACTGCAGTTACGCTCGATTTGCGGCTACGATCGCGGATGTGAGCGAGATGAGGAGAGATGGGAAAGGGGCCGTCTATCTCGTTCGAGATGACGCCATTGTCGGACTGAAATCCATTTCTCGTGATGCAATTTATGAAGTTGATGGCGAAGTGCCCCTATCCGTCCTTTGGATAACGTCGTCTTACGTGGATTGGTCCTACTACGATTCCAGTGTCTTATACCGACTCATAGTGGTCACCATCGAAGAAATTCCCTTGGCAATCTTTTCCGATTCTTTTTCAATTAGCCTGAAGGACTTTCACGGTACGTTTATCAGTTATGATTATCGGTTACGAGTGAAATCAATGAACAGACGATTTGAGTGAACTGTCGACATCGTTTGTCCAAACCACGATAGATCCTCAATTAGGAAACGGCGAAGATCATCTCGCTGTAAGTTTTGTTGACTGCTACTTAACCTTGTTATCTATTGTCGTGCAGATTAAGTTTCCTGCCGGATCCCTCACTCTATCAAGCATCAGGAAAGTCGTATCGACGTTTGATTTAGATTTGTGCTGGGGTAACGGCACAAGTTCGCTTCGTCTGGTAACGGCCTATCGCGTCGACACTTTCGATCAGTCTTCAATTCTAAGTCTAAGGTATTTATTTATTTATTATGCCAATTTTATTTCTTTCTATTTTTGAACAGGCTGCCGGTATTTACTCCAAATGATTTTAACCTTCCAGACGATTTGATAGTGTACACTCGCATGACGTTCCGTTCCTTTCAGACTTCAGCAGCGTCAAGATACCCGAGTGGAGATTATTTCTCGGTCGGAAAATTTCAATTAGTTCCTGGTATTTAGGAAGTAGCTTTTTCGATAACATTTACACATTGTTTTCAGGTGCTCACGTTGCAATCGGTGATTCCAGGTGTCTCAGTACAGACTCTGGCGGCAAATCAACCAGCTGTTCTTCGTCCAAATTAGACCAACAGCGATTTTTTTACAATTTTAAAAGTCGCCGACTTCAAAGTGCTGGTAAAGTGCATCAACATAAAGAGAACGGCACTGAAAAAAAAAGATTGTTTTCTATTTCAGTGTCCCAGAACTGCCTCGCGGCGAGTGTCACTCCGTCTCTGCTTAAGCAGTCTATACGTTCATCTGATGTTTTGTTCTCTGCGTGCGATCCCGACGATTCTAGGCAGGACTTTTATCTGTCTCTAATAAGCAATTCGTGCAGTTCCAACAAGTGTTCGGTAGGAATAGTCTTATAAACTGGTGATGAATTAATTGTTTTTCTTGTGTAGTACCACTTGCTGATAAATCACACGTACAGTTCAAGGTCTGAAGTACTCTGTGTAGAAAGGGCTGGAATTTTCCAATTCGATCTTGGCGATATGTCATCATCTAACTGCGAACCTTTCTCTTCACCGTCGTTTATAGCAGGTGTGCAATCGATCGGTCACGTGACGGTACGTTTTGACCCTCACTATTCTTTCTTTCGTTAATTAAGGCACCGGTAATCATATCGTGGTGGGAGAACCAAGCGGAACGAAGTGTCTGTCACGGAGTACGTTTGGAGGCCTCACGACATTGGGAACGAAAGATTGCCTTGATTCCACGACATATCAACTATTTAGCTACAGTGCAAAGACGAAGCAAGTGCAAACGTCAGGTGCGTATAAACGAGTTTGAAATGCTAAGGTGTGATACACTTACGTTGTCTGTTTCGATTCTTAGACAGTACGTCTTCCCTTTGCCTTCATGGATTTGCTGCGTTTCAAAAGGTCTTTCCCATTGGTACTTGTTCGAAGATGTTTTCCTTTGTTTACGAACCTCTGGTGAGTTGACACGCACTGACTGAATAGTAATATCTACGACAAGGCGTTTAGACGGCTCAAATTGTCAATGAAGCAAACGACGACTGTATTAGTGATAGCGATCCTCCTCAAACAGTCACCTGCCAAAACGCCTCTGGATTTTCTACGCCGACTGTCAGTCGGCTTTACACGACGGCATTTTCTCGTAGAATTATCTTTTGGCATATTGACACGCATTTAACTATTATTATTCAGCTGTTGCTGAACCGGCGCAGAGCGTTAGCGTCTTCTGTCCCCGGCCAACAAGAGAGTGGGCGATAAACGAGAAAACGAAATCAATACGAGGAGTCGTTGCATGGAGCACGAATGGAACCGATCCGTATGATGTCACAGACAGCCCCGTGCATTATACTAGTACTTAGTTTAGGCAGCTTGCCGTTCGCGTATCCTTGATTCGTGCCGTCGGTTCTGCGTTGGAGCGTTACGTATTGGAACCAGCAGCGACGAATACCGGTCAGTGCAGTAGTTGTTATTACATGTAGCGTTGTCTTAGAGACGTCAGTGTTCTAAATCAAGGCTTTCTGGCTGTCGACCGGATGCTTCCTTTTGGGAACGACTTATATCAAGTGGAAGTGTCGATTCCTGGCCGGTTACCTGCCGTCAGTCAACACTTTAAAATACTTTCAGCTGGTAAAAGGGTTGACTTGGAGATAAGTTTTATTGCCAATTTTTCTAATTTTTTTAACAGTTCAACTTGATATAACCAACGGCCAAGGCCCCATGATTCTTCAATACAACTTTTCAAGCGAGACTTTGGAGATGACGGACAACGGCGGGAAGACACTTGACTTCGGCTACCCGAGTTCTCAAGATTATCCTGATTCCGTTGTTGATCTGTTTATCCACTGGTCACCTTCTTCAAACGTCGACTTTCAGTGGAGTGGTGATAGAGGCATAGCAAAGTGGCTATCCTTGGACCAATTCGTTTCTCCGCTCGACGGCGCGGTCTATCCTTTGACCCCTACAGCGTCCGACTGTTTGTGCCAAAGACTTACTACTAGCAGTATCAGTAGGGGTCCCCAAACGTTGCCCCTCTTCAAGACTTCGGTGGATCTAAACAGTATTGGCGCTTTGGGGGCAAGTTATGTTTACGTCGTAGCCGTCACTCGACCTCTCAATGCCTACGCTGCTGTTCAAGCGACTCTGAATATTGAAGGTTTTTAATTAGAAGTACATGCAGTACCGTTCAAAACGTTAAAGCGTCACTGGAAACCGTAGTGCACGGCAGTAAAATAAGTAATGACCCAAAAATCACCCACTCCTGTTGTAGAGTATCCAATTCCCTCTATTTTGAATCTGTGAAATGCACAGTGGCCTAACGCTTTTGAATGGTATTGTATAGAAGCATGACTGGCTTGACGTCTTTCCTATAGTTTGCAAGGATTTGATTGCTGTTGACGGCAACCAGTTAAGGGCCACTACTTCACTTGACGGTCATCTGCCAGGCGACGCCGTATCTGGTGGCTGGGTTTCAGCAGCCGGTGATAGACAGCCAATTCTCGATATCGACTTCAACGTTTCCACTATCATCTCGTCTGTATCCACCCAAGGAGCCGGCGGAAATTGGGTAACGAGCTACCAATTATTCTACAAAACAACGACGGGTGGAGATTGGTTGCCGTATCGGTACAACGCTCAGATACGCGTAAGTGCTTTTGAATTGCATTTCTTTGGTCTCCAAATCGTACTTTTTTTGTGTAGACATTTAGCGCCAATACAGATTCTTCAGGAATTGTGACTCACGTTCTCGAACATCCGATTGTTGTAAGAGCTCTGTCTTTTACGCGGCTCGCCTTCTCGTCGAGCGCTGGTCTGCGCATCAAGCTCTTCGGCTGCGGTGAGTCTCCTGCGTTCAAAAAATTATTAGTCTTGATAAACGAACGAAAGCAGGCGACACAATGTCAGAAGTCCCGTCGTCTGCGTCGGTTAGCACAAAATCACCGACGATTCAAAGCACGAGCGATTCTACGACGACTCAAAGCGCGAGCGATTCGACGACGAAAGGTATTTAATTAATAGCACGTTGTGTAGTATGCATAAAATGGAGATCGATGTCTTGCAGGCGATAACAATTCTCTCCTCATCTATATCGCCGCCGGTGTAGGCAGCTTCATTCTTATTTTGGTGATAGTCATCGTCATCTTGGTCGTGAAGTGCCGGAAGAGGGCAGGTGCTCAGGACTTCTCAACGGTCATGTCCAATAGCAACGTGCCACCAAAACCGCCAGCAAGTACGACAATAGTTGTATAGTACGTAAACTAAAGACAAAGGCTACCACCGCGCCACACACCCTTTGATAGAGCGAGACGGCCCCACGTCCTTCCTGCTATAATAGATCACGCATCGATCTCGCATACACCAACGTTTTAGGCTTCCCCGGACATTCCAAGATTAAAGAGAGGTCTCTCTATTGCTTTGTTTTGAAAAAACGCTATTGCGTCAGTGTCGCTCAATTGAACTTACCCGATGAACCTTTTTGTACCAACGTAGGGCCCAAGTCAACGTTCGATGTTCGCTATACAAAGGGACCGCTTAAAAGCCCGTCTACGCCACAGTACGCAACTGTCGGCGACGTCGCCGAATACTGCGACGTTGACGACGTGGCTGTTGTGCAAGCGGCGGTATCGAACTGCAGCGAAGTGAAGATCATCTGCCCGACTGAGCTGGACATCGGAGAAGTCCTCGGTTCGGGCGAATTCGGTTCTGTCTGCAAGGCAGTTTGGTTGGCGGAAAAGATGGACGTCGCCGTGAAAACGTTGAAACCGCAGGTTAGGATTTGTTCGAGATAAAATTAACACGTATGCTATGCAAGAATGTTTTATATGCTAGGTAAGTGGAAAGATCAAAGACGACTTTCTTAGCGAAGCATCTGTGATGTGCGCCTGTGATCATCCTCATCTTGTTGAACTACTCGGCGTCTGCATCGACCAGCCGGCACGAATTGTGACGGAGCTCGCTGGCTACGGAGCTCTCATCTCATACTTGAAGAAGAGACGGCCTGGGTACGTTGGAGCAACTCGATTGTCAACTGTGACGCAAGAGCCGTTGTTTCTCTAGTGGCGATTCAACTATCGACGTCGTGCGACTTGACAGACAAATTATGTACGCGGCACAAATTGCTCAAGCCATGATATATTTGTCCAATCAAAAGTTAGCGATGCTCGTCGCGACGATGCGAGTTTGGATTAAAAAGTTTCTTATAGATTAGTGCACAGGGACTTGGCTGCTCGTAATGTGCTTGTTTTTTCTCCGGATCTAGTCAAGGTTTGTCTCTAATAAGACTTCTGTATTGAAATCCTGATTCTTATATGTAGGTGTCTGACTTTGGTTTGTCTCGCGCTTTCGACGCGACAAAGGAGTACTATGAAATGAAAACGACGACGAAATTGCCTCTGCGCTGGATGGCACCGGAATCGTGGAACTACAAGAAATTTACACCCATGTCTGACGTTTGGAGTTTTGGTAGAGCACCTTTCTTGAAGTAGATAGTGGGCATTTCTAGTTTTGCGCTTTACCTGCAGGTGTCACGTTCTGGGAAATCATGTCCTACGGAGATCGGCCTTATACTCGTCTGAAGCCTCACGACGTTGTTAGCTACGTCGAGTCGGGCAAGCGTCTTCCGCAGCCGGATCACTGTCCTGATCGGTTGTACGAAATCATGCTCTCTTGCTGGAAAATCGAGCCACACGAACGAGTAATCTTTCCGGCTTTAGGCGAGAAGCTGGGGTGAGTAGTTCTAGCGGCGCCGTGTGCATGGGTCTGTTATCGAGTTTCTAGTGCCGTGGAAGTGAAAGGGAAGCTGAAGAAGTCGTCAATGTCGACGTCTGGACCAGTAATGATCAAGTATTCAGATCTGGAAATGGGGAAAGCGTTGGGAAAAGGAGCTTTTGGTGAAGTAAGATTGGCCACGTGGAAGCAACCCAACGGGTACGGACAGGTTTTTTCTTCTTCAAATCTGTAATAAAGTTAGTCATGCTGGATTTGTCAGAGACAAAGTCAGAGTTGCAGTGAAGAGAATCAGTGCGGAAGCGTCGCCAAAAGATCGAGACGCTTTTCTGAAAGAGGCATCGATGATGTCGAAGCTTGAACACGATAACATCGTTCGCTTTATCGGTGTGTCGGTACAGCCTCAGGAAAAGGGAAGGTCAGTAAAACAAAAGCTAAAGGGAAGGAAGAAAGTATAGGCTCGGTGTATTGTGTAGCCTTCTGGTTTTGTCCGAACTCGTTCCTTTGGGAGCTCTTCGCGCGTACGTCCAGAAGAACGATCTACCGGTAACGTCGTAATGCAGACCATGCATATCCTCGCACTCTAGAGTCTTTTTCGTCTTTAGGAAAGCGTTCTCGCAGCTTTTTCGCTTCAAATCGCACAAGGAATGAATTTTCTCGAGAAAAATCGAATTGTGCATCGTGACTTGGCAACGCGTAACGTTCTCGTCGCCAGCGAGAACCTAGTCAAGGTGAGTCGCCATGGAAGCAGGAACGCTCTAATTACGTTATTTGCTCGACGAGCAGGTCAGCGACTTCGGAATGTCAAAAGCTCTAGGAGTAACGGAGGAATATTACACGATGTCCGTGGGAGATAAACTACCCACTAAGTGGCTCTCCCCCGAAGCGCTATTGTATAAGAAATTCAGTAGCAAGAGCGACGTTTGGAGCTTTGGTACGTGGATAATCCCCTCCCCCACTCGATCGATATCCGCTTTTGTGTCCAGGGGTAACCATGTGGGAGATGTGGTCATGCGGAGCCACGCCTTGGTCAGGAGTGACGTCGAAAGACTTCGCGTCGATGTTGGAGAAAGGAACGACTCTCGAACGTCCGCGAAATGCGTACGGCGAGGTGACGTGCTCGGATGAAATTTTTGATCTAATGAAGCGATGCTGGGCGTACGAAGCCACGAAGCGTCCCACCTTCGGCGAAATCGTCCAAGCGTTGGGTAGCGGACTAAGAGAGCTCGGAGACGACTAATTTATTTTTGCATCCTTACCTACCCTTTCGCGATTTTCGCACTGCATCCGCCCACTTGAAACCGGAAGACGCCAACACACCTCTCCCTTGATAAATCGTCACAGGAGATTGCGCAGAGCGTTCGAACGGCGCTCGCTGCAACGAGGATATCACTCGCTTATTTCGATCGCGCATCCCGACGATAACAGAACGTCCGCCTAGCAGAGGAACTATATCAGCGCGTAGGGTAAGTAAGAATCGCTAGCGATAAAGACCAAAGATAAAACCCGTATGCGTCACATTTGTCGTTACATAGGAAGAAAAGAAAAGGGCGATGTCCGACGAGGATCAAGATACGTCTGGTAAGGAACCACGATGGCGTTTGTGTCGACGCATTCTCGAACGAATCGACTCCTTCGCTTAGTGGGGTTTCAGCCGCAGTTCGGACGAGCGTCCGGCGCGGAGATGGACATGCGACGCAAGGAGCAAATCGCCTACGAGTATCTCTGTCACTTGGAAGAAGCGAAACTGTAAGCCGATCGAGAGGGGGGCCCCCTTTACAAAAGAAGAATTTTTCCCCCCGCGCTCAGGTGGATGGAAGCTTGCCTCGAAGACGAGCTTCCTGCGACGACCGAACTCGAAGAAGCGCTTCGAAACGGCGTCATGCTCGCTCGTCTATCGCACTTCTTTGCGCCGGAGGTCGTCCCGAAGCGTCGAATCTACGACATCGACTTGAAGCGCTTCGAGGAAAAGGGCCTCCACTTCAAGCACACGGACAACATCAACTATTGGGTGAACGCCATGGG
Source organism: Oscarella lobularis (assembly GCF_947507565.1). Taxonomy (NCBI): domain Eukaryota; kingdom Metazoa; phylum Porifera; class Homoscleromorpha; order Homosclerophorida; family Oscarellidae; genus Oscarella; species Oscarella lobularis. Next base: position 1,879,384 of record NC_089184.1, read on the forward strand.
CAAAATCGGTCTCCCGTCGATCTTCTATCCGACGACGACGGACATTTACGATCGCAAGAACATGCCGAAAGTCGTCTATTGCATTCACGCTCTAAGGTATAAGGCCGCGCCTTCTTTTTTATCTCGTGGGAGTGGCCACGTGACTCATTCATTTTCCGAAAATCAATTAAATACCACACCTTTTTGTATGTGACCGTTTTTTTAAAATGTTTTTTTTTGTCAGCATCTATCTGTTCAAACTGGGCAAAGCGCCGCAGATACAGGATCTGCACGGCATCGCCGAATTCACCGAGGAGGAGATCAGTGCCATGCAGAAGGCGCTCGAACAGTACGGCATCCAAATGCCGCACTTCGGCAAAATTGGCGGCATTCTCGCGAAGGAGATGAGCGTCGACGAAGCGGCAGTGCACGCCGCCATATTGGCTATCAACGAAGCAATCGACAAGGGCGAAGCGTCGGCGACGTTGGCCGCTCTGAATAATCCTGTAGCGGGATTGTTGAACGTCAGCGCCGCCAACGCCGACCGCTATCAGGACGCGTTGTCGAGGGAGAAGACGGAAAAAGTGTCCAAAGCGCCACCAAGAGTAAGATAAGATAAAACGTTTGTCGTGGAATCCCTTATTAGTGGTGTATATAGACTGGCGAGGAGCAGGATGATGAGGGCGACGTGTATGACTACATGTTGACAAAGGCCGAGATACAAGGTTGCGTCGGTCAAGTTGGCGTTATCGTTCAGAAAGAGATTGCAGCCCAAAAACGTTTGTCTTTTATATTGCGGCATTGTCCCTTTGTCTTTTAGGGGTTTTTTTTTCTTCTTCTTTAGTGGCTTCGGGAATGGACGCCATCAATGCGGCGATCGAACGAGACGACGCCGAAGCGTTGATCGTCGCCTTGCAGAATCCCGCCGTCGGATTAGCCGACATCGATCCGACGAATGGCACGTACTACATGGACGGTTTGAAAGCGTTGAAAGCGGAAAAAGGCGCCGTAAGCGAATATAGAGAGAAAACGACGTACTTGACGCGCGAAACGCACGACGACTCTAGGCTGCCGGCGATTCCGTATCTCTAACGAAGGACGAAATTCAGACGGGAGTTCATCGGTCAAACGATATAGCCCACGAAGACCGAGAGCGTATGAATGATTTTCGTACTTTATTTATTTATTATGTGGTCCTCTTTTTTTGCAGTGGCTGCTGCAGTTTCTTCTATCAACGACGCAATAGATAAGGAGGACGCAGACGCTCTTCTAGCCGTCTTGCAAGCGCCCAGCGCAAAGCTCCAAGATGTCGACCCAGGGCAGAAAGTCCACTACCTCACCGTCTTGGGAGCGGCAAAGAAGAACAAAGGAGAGGTAAAAGAACGCGCACGTGGTTGTTGTAGTGTTTTTTTTTTGAAAAACTCTTGACTAGATTTTCAGCGAAAGCGAAGCCGCTCTAAACCAAGGCGAAATTCAGAGTGGCGTTCAGCAAGCCAATTACCACGCCGCCGAAGCTCTCGCCTGTACGTAGGAGACGTTCCGATTCTCTGCTTTGATATTTGGAGTCCTCTGTTCTCGTCTAGTGGCGTCGAGCATTTCCAATATCAATAGCGCTATCGAAGCTGGCGATTCGTCGGCGACGTTGGCCGCACTGCAAGTCAAACCGGTGAAAATCAAGCGAATCACGCCCGAGTGCGCCGACGCGTATCAGGCGAAACTGAAAGCGGCTCAGGACGAGAAGAAAGCCCAAGGCACGCCATAATGACATCAGCACGAATTTTCCTCATTTTCATACTATTGTTTATTCTAGCTGAAGGAGCGTCCGGTTGGACTGAATATGAAGTCGATGACGGACACGTTTTCTATTACAATCCGTCGACGAAGGAATACCTGTGGGAAAAGCCGGAAAGTCACGACGGGAGAACGTCCGAATTGATGCAGCCAGAGATTCAGGTATCCAATAGTTGAGAAGAGTGTTTTCGGTGCTTCGACGTTTTACGTCTTAGGCCATTGTCTCCGAAGTGTCGGCCGACTTTGACAGGGAAACTCTGCTCAAGTCGAAGGAGCCGCTCATCGTTCAGCTCCAGGCTCGCGTTCGCGGCGTTCTCATTCGACGAAAATTTCGCGAACGCCTGCGATATCTGCGAGAGCAGGAATCACAAGTCATCAAACTTCAGGTACCCTTATTCTCATCTTCCACGAACAGTGACGTGATGGGGAATTCTCAAAGGCGAATTGGAAAGGCGCCAGGCAGAGAAAAGTGTTCAAAGATCGACTTCACTACCTCGCCGACAACACGGCTGCTATCGTCAAGATTCAGTCGTTCGTGAGAGGTTGGTTGGCTCGGCGTCGATACGAGCGACGAACGAAATATATGAAGGACAACGTAAGGGAGCTTTATAGAATTGTGGCTTGTGTCCTCTAAATTTCGGAGGATTTAGGTTGCTGCTGTGATCAAAATTCAATCATGGCTTAGGGGCCATCAGGCGCGAACGCGTTATAAAAATCTTAGTGAGCAGGAGGAAGAGCGCAATTTTCTTCTTTCGCTAGCACGTTTTGTCGTTTTAGTGTCTGCCGATAGGCCGCCCGTTGAAACTGTGAGAAAATTCCTTCATCTGCTGGATCACAGCGACTTGGATTTTTCTGAAGAATTGGGTATAGTGCTGGAATCTCGTGTCGTCCTTAAATTCATCTTTTTTGGGGGGTGGTGGTGGTGGTGCAGAGTTGCAGAAAATGAAGGCGCGAATAGTGACCGAGATTCGAGCTAACGGACAACTCGAATCAGACCTGAACGTAATGGACATCAAAATTGGCCTGCTAGTGAGAAACAGGCTAGAACTTCAGGTAAAAGTCACAACGCAAAGGCCTTTCTCTCTCGACGCGAAGTGGTTTCTCAGGACGTAGTGAATCACGGTCGTCGTCTGAAGAAACGTCGAGGTGGCGGCGACGCCGGTGCTGCTGCTATGCTGAAGGGTCTCAAGACGTTGAGCAAGGAAAGCCGAGAACGTTTAGAGGTAAGGGTACAGAGCGTAAAACGGGTATATATCTATTATTGTCTTTTTTTAGGCTTATCAACATTTGTTCTACTTGCTGCAAACGAATCCGAGCTACTTTGCGAAGCTCGTCTTCGAAATGCCTCAAAGTCGAACGAACAAGTTCATGGAGAACGTCGTCTTGACCGTTTTCAACTACGCGAGCAATCAACGCGAAGAGTATCTTCTCGTGAAGCTCTTCGAAACGGCGCTGAAGGAGGAAATCGCTTCGAAAGTCGACACGCTGAAGGAGATCATCACGGGAAATCCGACGGTTATAAAAATGGTCGTCCATTTCAATCGGTACGACGGGAAAGAATCGTTGAGATGCGCTTCCCCGATTGTTTTCTCTCGCGCAGAGGAGCGAGGGGACAGAGTCAATTGCGCGAGCTCTTGCAGCCTCTCGTGAGCGAAATCATTGCGAATAAGTCCCTGATCTTTCACACGAGCCCCGTCGACGTCTACAAGGCGTGGATCAATCAGATGGAACAAGAGACGGGTCAGGCGAGGTGAGTCCGATCCACGAGAGCGACGGAGTGCTGTTAGAGCGGGAGTCTCTTGCAGTAAATTGCCCTACGACGTCTCAAACGATATGGCGCTGTCGCACGACGAGGTTCGCGTTCGAATGAGCGACACGATTCGAGCTCTCAAAGACGCAACCGCGAAATTCCTGTCGTCGATTCTTCAGTCTGTTAGCAAGATTCCGTAAGGAGGCGAGAGTGTCAGAGTTGACTGGGTATAGGAAGAGTTTCTAGGTATGGTATGAGGTATGTGGCCATGCAGCTGAGACTCACCTTGAAGAGCAAGTTCCCTGACGTCGATGATGACGATATTTTGAAGGTAGGCATGAATGTGACGAGAATGCCAGTCGACTGATTCATTTTTTTAAAGACCGTAGGCAACCTTATCTACTACCGATACATGAATCCAGCTATTGTGGCTCCTGACGCTTTTGACATCGTCTCGCTCACGGCCGACAAGGGACTGTCGCCCGAGCAGGTTATACGATTGACTGGGGGCGTCTATTAGTTAAGCATTTGTATTTGTATTGTACTAGAGACGAAATCTTGGTTCAATTGCCAAAGTTCTTCAACATGCAGCTGCCAACAAACAGGTACGTCGTATCTACTGATGGCGCTTTCTGTTAACATAACAATATGTCTGCCGTTTAGTTTGAAGGTGAAAATGCTGCGCTTGCACCCCTCAATTCGTACATTACCGAAGCCTATCAGAGATTCAAGTAACGTTGGCGGCGTTTTGATTTCATTTTCGTTTACTTGACTTTGTGCGTACAGATCTTTCTTTCTTCGCGCTTCGACTGTCGAAGATGCCGAGACTCACTTCAACGTCGATCAATACACGGATCTAGTGACGTTGTCCAAACCCGTTGTTTACATCTCGGTTAAAGAGATCATTTCTACTCACTCGGTACTTGACCCTCTTTCACTCACTCACTCACTCATAGACGTCAATTTCTTCTCCCAGCTGTTGCTCGAACATGAAGAGGCAATTGCTCCCGACGCTGACGATCCCATTCACGAAGTTCTGCGCGACGTTGGTCCTGTTCCAGACGTCAGTACCCTGTTGGGAAGTAAGAAAACGAAGATTCCGCGCTTGCAGAGTCTAAGTATTGATTGTCTTGTTAGTTGATCCCGTCTTCCCTGATCCGCCACCGGGCGGCAAGCCGTTGTCGGAAGACCAAATCCAAATCAATCAAGAGCGAATGGCCGAGCACGCGAAGACGGAAATGTCTCTCACTCTGACTAGCAAATTTGAGGCGTTCGAAGATGATGACAGTGATACGAAGGCTCTATTTGTGAGGTAAGACTAAACCGAAGAGGAGAAAGAAAATAGCGACAAGCTGCAAAGTCACAATGCTTTTCGGTTTTTAGAACCAAACGTCTCGTGATTGAAGTTCTGAGGGTTCAGCAGGGCGAAACTCTTTCCTCCGTACTCTATACTCCTGCAACTGATGAACAGGTCCGTCTTCCTGCGTCTTTGTTTGAGCGACCCGCATTTTTTGTTTATGTAGGAAGAGAGCCATCAGGAACATCTTAAGAGGAGACAAGAGAAGGAAACTGAAGCGGAAGCGAAACAGGCTGGACTCAATCGGTCCCTCTCTTTGCACGGCGATGACCTGTATGGACGGCTGCCTGTTTGTTCTCTTGCACTTACGCGTGTTGATTTCTCTTTTTTCCAGGCTGCCTCTTGAAGGAATGAAACGTAAAATCCAGAGGAACCTGCGTCTACTTGAAGCAGATGGACTGGTGAGCGCTGACAAGGACTATCAGGAGATTATCACAGCGATTGGAAGGGTACGTTGTTCAGCTTGTTTGTTATAATTAAACGGCGCTTGTATTATTTCCTTTTCTTAGGATATTCGCAATCAGCATCGCTACCGTCAGCAGAGAAAGCGCGAATTGGCTCGATTGCAGCAGACGGCTGCTCACTTGAACCAAAAAGCGACGTTCTTCGAAGAGCAGATTGACTATTACAATCAGTACATCAAGATGTGTCTTGACAATTTGGCGAAAGCCAAAGGGTATTTTATGATTGGGCGCGAAATGGAAAGATGATATTAGTTGGGGACTATTTTACAGAAAGCAGAGGAAAGGGCTGTTTTCGAAGCAGAAGGAGGATGACGTTAAGGCAGTGAGGCACTCTATCAAGTACACGGGCCAGAAACTTCGGGAGAAAGGTGTCATTGTGGAGATTGAAGGCGTTCCGTCACACCAGTAAGAGTCCGGTGGTCAACAATATTTAATGTTTGAAACTTTGTTCAGATTGAGGAACGTTACATTTGAAATATCAACAACGGACGTAGGCGTGTTTGACGTGTCTGCGAAATTCTTGGGCGTTTCAATGGATAAGGTTGAAATCATTTTTCAGGTTAGATTCATGTCATAACTTTAACGTCGTTATTACTCTCGTCTTCTCTATTTAGGACCTGCTTCAGCTTCAGTACGAAGGTGTTGCAGTAATGAAGATGTTTGGTCGAGCGAAAATTAACGTCAACTTGCTTATTTTCCTCATCAACAAGAAGTTCTACGGCAAGTAGAAAGATTAAAAATTAAATTTGCAGACGATTGTTTTTGTGGCGTTAGCATGTAGCGTTTGTTGTGACGGCTTTATGTTGCTTGTCTGGTTTACTATCATTATTTTGTACACAGTGACAGTCAATGACATTTTGGGTCTCAGGTCAAACAACAGTTGTCTTCGCTGTTGCCACGGGAAGCGCGCAGGGTTCGCTTTCATACTTGGGCGCGTGAAGCAGCACTGTCTTTGAAGTACACGTGACGTCATTTCTCTTCCGCGATGGATCCAGTCGGCAGCCCGACAGGCTCACCAGAGCTTTCATCTTGGAACTACGAGCCCGTAAATAGGCGTAAGTATCCTCTCTTCGATGTTCATAGGTTGCTCGCTTTGTCTATCTCGTCGTCGCCACGGGATCATGCAAAGTCCTTTCTAGCTCTAGTTTATTTTGTGTAGGATCCTGCTGTCCGCTGGCGCGGCTTTGTTTTGAACGCGGAAGACGTCAACTTGGTGCAATATCTAAAGGTCTCCTTCGTGGCCGACTTCATAGAAGCCGCAGAAGTCTTCCGCGGCATGGGAATCAAGGTTGAACAAGAAAACGGAGCCGTCATCTTTTCAGCCCTCATGTCATATGATCCACACGCAAGAGGCCAGCTGAAAATTGGCGCTTCACTTGACATGTGGGCAACAGATTTTATGCCTTCTTTTTGGGCTGCCACTGAGCAATATTTACCCATCGGCCATCATTCTCGCATCTTTCCTGACGTGTCAGCCGGACCAAGAGGGAACGGTGTGAAAATGACCACCTTTGCGTGCGAGATCAGTGATAGAAACCCCGTGACACAAGCAAGAATCAACACCTATCATCTTCATCCTCAAATTCAGTACCTTCTGGTCATCAGAATCGGATCGTATACCGATGGGAATCCGGCTAGTTTGGTGTCACTCACAGCGGAACTCTATGACATTCCGAACAGGTCACTAGTTGGAGGTGTCATTGACCTTCTTCAATGCACAGCAGCGAACCCAACAGTGATTACCTTACCCCGCGCACGCCTTTTCCAAGGCTTTCCAATTCCTCCGAATGCACTCACGGACTGGCAAATTAATCTCTTTCACGTCAAATACGCAATCCTGACTGGTATAGAGGATCTCTAACTGTTGTTTTTTTGCTTGCAAGTTTGTTGTGAATACGAATACGAAATTGAGTTTAGAAATGCATAATATATCTCACATTCTTCCTGATCAAAAATTTCAACGTTACTGACGTACTGTTAGAAAATGGGTTTTAAAATGAGATAAGCCAGTATAATAAGCCTACCAGAGCACGTGGACGAGGCTGCAAATTTCAGTCTAAGCATTCTCCTGAAGTTCTGCGGCAAGTAGAAAGATTAAAATTAAATTTTCAGACGATCGTTTTTGTGGCGTTGGCATGTAGCGTTTGATATAATTTTTGTACACAGTGGGTCTCAGGTGGTATGCACGTGACTATCGAATATCGCGCATGTCATAATACAGTTCCGTGGAATCAGGATGGATCCAGTCGCTTTGCGAAGCAGTCCGACAGACTCACCAGAACTTTCGTCTTGGAAACCCGTAAGTATTCAATGTTCATAAGTCGCTTTGTCGATCGCCGCCGCCACGTGCGGACAACTTCTCTATGACATGTACAGGCTTCGTTTACTTTGTGTAGGAGCCTGCTGTCCGCTGGCGCGGCTTCGTTTTGAAACCGGAAAACGCCGAACTGGTGCAATATCTCGCTGTATGCTCCGTTGCCGACTTCATGGAAGCCGCGGTTGTCTTCAGCAGCATTGAAATAAAGGTTGAACGAGAAAACGGTGTCTCGTTTTCATCTAAGGGGTTATATGCCCCACACGGAGGAGGCCAGGCTGAAATCGGTCATCAAATTAAAAAGTGGTTAGAGCAATGGCCACATGATGATTGCGATTTCAATTTTTTTTGGTGTGGCATTAATGTATTTTTGCCCATCGACGATTCTGTCATCATTCCTGACGTGACAGCTGGACCAACAACGAATGATTTCCGCATGACCACTTTGCATGTGAAATCAGCGATAGAAACCCCGTGACACAAGAAAGAATTGACACCTATTATCGCCATGCTGAAATCCAATACCTTCTGGTCATCAGAATTGGACAGTATGACGATGGTCATCCGGATACTTTGACGTCGCTTACAGCGGAACTCTATGACGTTCTGAACAGGTCACTAGTTGGAGGTGTGATTGACTTTCTTGAATGTACCCCAGCAAACCCAGCAGCGATTACCTTACCTCGTGCACGCCTTTTCCAAGGCGCTCCAATTCCTCCGAATGCAAGGGACTTGACAATCAATCTCTATCGCGTGAAAAAGAACATCGAGAGTGGCATAAAGAACATGTGAGTGTTATTTTTGCGTGTGAATACGAATACGAAATTGAGTTAGAAGTGCATATTATATCTCACATTCAAAATAACCTATACTTGGCACGTGACGAAGGAACGCGCGTGAGTGTCGAAGCATGCTAGCTGCAAAGCTCAGTCGAAGCGTTCTCCGAGGCTCTCGTCTTCTCGCGAGAACTCGTCTGTTCAGCGATGCAATTTATTTGAGCAGAAGGAGGCCTATGGGTCGCGTGCGATTGTCGCCGCGTCGATCGGAAGTCTTGCGATGCGCCGTGCGCTTCCTCTCATCCAATTCTGACGACAATCCCGACAAAACCGACGAAGTCGTCGAGTCCTCTAGCACCAAAGAACCAGCAGCAGAAGAAGAAGAAGACGAAGCGCCGACGTTCGCTTTGCAAACGATGACTGTACCGGACATCTTTCCTAACGTTCCTGTTCTCGCCATTCCAAAGAATCCCGTCTTTCCGAGATTCATGAAAGTCGTCGAGGTTTGTACGCTGATCGAAGAAAAAAAAACGTTCGACGTCTAAATTTCTTTTCAGGTGACCGATAAGAAATTAATGAAATTAATACGATTAAAATGTCGCGTCGGACATCCTTATCTCGGCGTATTTTTGACGAAGAACGATAGGTGACAGGCGAAGAGTGACGGGCCTGGCTTTACTTGATTAATTAATTAATTTCTTCGCTGGCTTTTTTAGCCACGAGAATGAAGTCGTAAATGATTTGTCGGAGATCTATGACGTCGGCGTGTTTAGTCACATCACCGAGTTGCACGATTCTAACGATAAGATGAGACTGGTGCTGATGGGATTCAGAAGGTCGAGAACTCAAAGTTTGGGCTCAGTGAAAGAAAATGGCTTTCTATATAGGATCCAAATTACCGGACGACACGTCGAGATCGACGAAAGTGACGGCGAAGGGAAGAAAAGTGGCGCGGAAGTGGAAAGCGAACCTCTGCTCATGGTCGAGACGGAAAACGTTAAAAACAACCCGTTCAAGTCTGATCAGGAAGTCAAGGTAGAGGGATCAATTGATTCCTTTCATTTTTTCTCTGACCCTATTTTTTATATATAAAGGCTCTGTCTGCCGAAGTCATAAAGACGATTCGTGACATTATTGCTCTAAATCCTCTATTCAAGTATGCCCACCGGTCTCGCATCGTCTTGTTCTAGGTGTACGTCCTGCTAGGGAATCGTTAGCTCATTTAATCGACGCCGGACGAAAGGGAGTCGACAATCCGGCTCATCTTGCTGATTTTGGCGCAGCCTTGACAAGCGCCGATTCGGAACAGTTGCAAGCAGTCTTGGAGGAAATGGACGTGAGTGACAATGTCTTTCCCAATGCCGAAGTTTCAATTAATTCTTTTGACTCCACTTCCAGATTCCTCGACGACTGCGACTCACTCTTGAGTTGTTGAAGAAAGAGCACGCGATTGTCACTCTACAGCACAAGCTGGGACGCGAAGTGGAGGAGAAGGTGAACAAAACGCAAAGGAAGTACTTACTGCAAGAACAGCTGAAAATCATCAAGAAAGAACTAGGCCTCGAAGTGAGAAAACGGGAGAAGTCGAAGTTCCAAACGATTACTACATGCAGTCACTCGTAGAAAGACGACAAGGATGCTGTCGCGGAAAAGTTTAGAGAGAAAGTGAAGGTAAGACAGAATTGCATTTCTAGTTGATTTTCAAAACGATTTGAAATGGCTCACTTCTTCCGTGGTGGTGGTGTGAGGAGCCGCAGTCAAAGTACCCTCGCCACGATGACGTATAGAAATAATACGCCCTCACTTAACTAGCATCCACTGTTAGAGGAGTAACTCGTGGTTAGGATAGACGGGAGCTGGTCTCTCCCCAATGAGATTGTATTAGACATCATTAGTAATCAAACATACTGTTTCCGCTAATGTAGGATCGGGCTTTGTCTGACGAAGTTAGAAGTGTCATAGATGAAGAACTCAATAAGTTGTCCTTTTTGGACAATCATTCGTCAGAGTTTAGGTACGTAGAAGAGTTGCATTAGTCCGTCGTAAGACAGTCTTCTAGCGTCACTCGCAACTACTTGGACTGGCTCACGAGCATGCCGTGGGGCATTCACAGCGAAGAAACGTTCGACATTCGGCGCGCGAGAGAAATTCTAGACGAAGACCACTACGGTCTGCAAGATATAAAGGATCGGATCTTGGTAAGAGAGCTGTAGGGGAGAAAGAATAACAGCGACAGGATCGAACGAATTCCCGGTGCTGCAGGAGTTTATTGCAGTGAGTCATCTCGTTAATTCGGCTCAAGGAAAAATTCTCTGCTTCACCGGTCCTCCCGGCGTTGGAAAGACGAGCGTCGCTCGTTCCATAGCACGAGCATTAAACAGAGAAGTAGTAGAGCGATCGTTTGGCTAAAGGAAGATCGCTTAGCTTCTTTTTGTCCTAGTACTTTCGATTTAGCGTCGGTGGCATGACCGATGTCGCCGAAATCAAGGGCCACAGGCGTACGTATGTCGGTGCCATGCCCGGAAAGGCGATCCAGTGTCTAAAGAAAGTGCAAACGTCGAATCCTCTAATCGTCATTGACGAGGTTCTTTTTTTTCACGCGGGAAGAAAGGATAGGGACAAGCGATTTCTTTGTTTCTATAGGTCGACAAAATAGGGCGAGGATTTCAAGGAGATCCGGCATCGGCCCTTCTCGAGATGCTCGATCCTGAGCAGAACGCGAATTTTCTTGATCACTACCTCGACGTACCAGTCGATCTTTCCAAGGTGTCAAAGAAAAGTCGGGGGGAAAATAATTTGAATTCGAATCGGTTTGCCACTCTAGGTTCTTTTCATCTGCACGGCGAACGTAACCGATACAATTCCCGCCGCTCTTCAAGATCGCATGGAGATCATTCAAGTTTCCGGTTACGTCGAAGACGAAAAAAAGGCCATCGCTCAGGTGAAGACGCCTAAGAGGTCCGATCTCTCGATTTCGATCTTGGCCCGTAGCAATACTTGATACCTGTCGCTCGCAAAGCATCGGGTGTAAAAGAGGAAGATCTCGTTTTCGCCGACGAATCTCTGAGCTCGTTGATTAAGCAATACTGTCGCGAGAGCGGCGTTCGTAATCTTCAAAAACACGTCGAGAAGGTACTCAAAGCGAGATTCACGTGGTCGTCGACGTCAATTTTTTAAAAATTGTTTTTCAAGATTTTTCGTAAAGCCGCTTTACGAATTGTTCAAGGCGAGACGACGTCGATCGCGATCACGTCGAATAATCTAAGCGAATACGTTGGTAAGCCGGTGTTCTTGAGCGAGCGCATGTACGACGCGACTCCCGTTGGAGTCGTAATGGGACTCGCTTGGACGGCAATGGGCGGATCTACGCTGTACGTCGAGACGGCGCTTAAGACGCCGCTTGGCGAGGAGTCGAGCGAGCGTCGACCTTCTTTGGATACGACTGGCCAGCTGGGAAACGTGATGCAGGAGAGTGCGAGCATTGCTTACACGTTTGCAAAGGTACTCGCCGTACGGTAGCACCTGTCTGTATTGTGAACACGTTCGTTTTCTTTCTCATCTTAAGAGCTTTCTGTCGTCTCGCTATTCGGAGAATCGTTTTTTCGATAAAGCGTCTATTCACTTGCATGTTCCTGAAGTACGCCGATTCTTGTCGTCGTCATATGACGGCATAGTCGAAACGGTTTCTTCTAGGGAGCTACACCGAAAGATGGGCCGTCTGCCGGATGCACTATAACGAGCGCACTGCTGTCGCTTGCTTTAGATAAACCGATTCTTCAAGACGTCGCAATGACCGGAGAAATTTCCCTCACGGGAAAGGTTAGGAGTCAATTGACAGAGCCTGAAGTCGTAAAAATGTACTTACTTTGCAGGTTTTGCCTGTTGGTGGGATCAAAGAAAAAACTATAGCCGTACGAGCGAGCAATCGACTAGTATTATTAGCAGTATTTATCCATTTAGGCAAAACGCGACGGTGTCAAGCACGTGATTTTGCCGGCGGGAAATCGCCGAGACTACGAAGAGCTCGCCGACTACATCAAAAGCGACATCGAAGTCCACTTCGTCGAACGCTACGAAGACGTTTTCAACATAATTTTCCCAGCCGAAGCCAGGTAGACCTCGACGCTAACAAATAAACTAAAGAAAGAGGTCCTTTGGACTTAAAAAGAGTTAGGTGCGATACTTTAGTTGTTTTGCAATGCTTTCCAAATAGTTCGACCGCTAGCAGTCCGATATTGCACGCCGCCGACCGGTCGATCTCGCCGCACTCGGCGCACCTCGGTCGCACGCCGCGTCGTCGGCTCGTCGTCGTCGATAGATTGACGATAGGGAGGACGAGACGACTCGGACGAACGCAGACGCTGCGCCCACGCGCGACGAACGTCGACGCGACCGGCGCAGTGGAAGACGAATATGAAGAATCCCTGAAGCGAATTGAAGACGACGAAGAGGTATTGGAAGACGAGACGAGCGTCGCCGATTGTCAACGCTCCGAACGCCCACGTCAGACCGAGTAGCACGAGAACGGACGTGCTCGCCTTGAGACGCTGTCGAACGGCGACGCTTCGTTTGCCTTTTTTCTTCTTTAGCTCTCGAGGCGTCGCCACTTTTAGAGCGTGAACGATCATGGCGAAGACGCCGCTGTTGAAGAGCGTGATCGCCAGCGCCGGAGTGAGGAGTCCCACGTAGAAAACGCCGTCTTGAATCCAGCAGCTAGTAGGAAATGAGATAGTTTCTACACTGTATAGGACAGAAGGAGCGTTATATAGTATACTAGTCGTCGCCGCCGTATGATTCCGTCCACGTGCTGGCACAAACGATGACGACAATAGCGGGAAGTCCTACGAAACAAAGTTCTCAACACTACGTAGTATACTATAGTTTGTCTCTTCTTTACCCCAACAAATGGCGAGCGAGCCGACGAGAAAGTTTCGGCTCCGCGGGTTGGAAACGCGGACGACGGCGAGGTAGAGGTTGACGGCTTCGGCGCTCATCCACATGAGTGCGGCGAGTAGGGAGAAGTGGAGGAGCGTGGCGACGGCGATGCACGCTGGTTGATAATCGGTTCGTGCTATGCCGCCGGCGAAGACGACGACGAGAAGTAAGAGGGCGGCGGACAAGTTGACGAGAAGTTGATTTGTCGTAGATTTTCTGAATTGACTGGAGGAGAGAGATAGAGAGGCGAGGAAATGAGAATTTGGTGTCGTGTTTTTCACGTGTCGACCTTACGGAAAGCAGAGAATAGTCAGTATCGTTAGAACGAGACCGAACGACGAAACGGCGCAGCCGATGTAAGTGATGACGGCAAGAACTCTCTCGTGTCGGTCTGGAATGCCGACACCGTCAATCTGCTTTGACAGATCCTGTAGTTTCAAAGAGAAAAAAAGGTTCGTTACTGAGGGGAAAACGATTCGACTACGTGTACCATGAGGACGGCGAAATTCGTCAAATGATAGCAGTGACATTCCGTTTGGTTCGACGACTCGTTTACCGTTGCACAACCCACTCCAGACCAGTCGTCAAAAGCTAAGAAACAGCTAAACGTCTCAGTGGAAATGCACCGTTCTCTCTTACGTTTCCGGTTAAAATCCCACCAAGAGCACATCGGATTTTTGCCCTCCTGCAAACAAAAATCGTGCTGTACTATGTATAGTAGGAGAACAGCGCGTACACTGATATGAGAAAATTTCAGGACGATGGGAGCGCTGAAATTCTTCACGGAAACGCTGCCAATTCGACACGAAATAACAAACGAATTGACTTGATATCCGCTCGAAGTTTCCAGCACGGATTCCCACGATCGATCGATAACGCGCGAAAACAGCTTACTACTTCGATACACGACAAACTGAACGACGATCTTAGACGTTCCGCCAAGCTCCTTCGCAGCCTCGTTTATGACTGCGGGCGGCACGAAAACGAACGCAGTCGACGTCTCGCTAGGATCGTTAACGTCACCCTGGTGACGATAGAGCCAATCGTCTCCCTCTTCGAGAGCGACGATTCCTTCGCCGTTCGATGCCATGCCGTTTATGACCGTCGCCTCGGCGGCAATGTTGCTATAGGTGGCGTTGTAGCTGTCCATGTGGTTAGTCAGCATCGTATATTCAATGTATTCTTCAATGAGTACAATCACTCTGAATGATTTGATTGACCGAACAGCCAACTAGGACAAGGTTTCATTTTTTTACCGAGACGATGCTTTGCTTTGTTTGTGGGTTTCTTGCAGGAGACTGTCATTCAATTCCATGAGAGAGTTTGCGACGTAGAGAAAGTCGTCAAGCATCTGGATGGCCAGGTATAGATAAGAAAATACGTAATTTGTACTTACTTCTGGACTCGCTGCCTTTTCGTGCACGCGCTCGAGCAGTGTTACCACATCGTCTATGTCATCTGCGTTCATCCAACTCGGATCTTGAACGATGTCGACAACTTTATCAACGACGCTTTGGGCACTTTCTTTAGTGATTTGCGTCTGAAATAAGATGCAAATCAATTCTATTTATTTATTTGTCTTCATATTTACTTCTGTCAAGAAACGGAGAACTGATTTAAAAGGTTCAGACAAGTTTGTAGTTGCAGTTGCCGCCTGTGAAGTTTGATCGGACACAGACATCTCTCTCCGCGATGGCGTCGGTGCAAAAGTCGGAGGAAAAACTGTAGAGAAGTAAGTTAATGCCATTTCTTTTTCTACTGCCTACTAATGCTAACTAGTGCATAGTTCTCTCTCGTTGAGATTCCTAAACAGTTGGCCCCGTCTCTGCCATGGATAGTGACAGGTCGATTTGTCTTGTTGGCTCATTTTGTTTATTAGATGGACGAGATCGCAGCTGCAATTTAACGGATTGTTGCTTGCGTATCTATAAAGCCGGAACATATAACGTAAGTACAGACGGTGTGCTAGAAGAGTCACAAAATCTGGTTGCTGAGGCTGCTCATCATAGCTGGCGTAAACGTCGAGAAATCGTTGTGCCTGAGGTCTCTGCAGAAACGTTGGAGATCATGTAAATTAAGGAGTAGTAAACCACAATATACTCACAACAAGAGGAGTCCGTTTAGGCTTGCAAAGACGTATCCAGGAAGTGAACTGAGCTGGTTTAGTGCAAGAGATCTACTCGCAAAATATTCTGGTCATCAATTATTAATTTCTGTCGGCAAGCCTTACAATCGCTCTAACTTGGGTAAAGAGTCAAACACTCCTTCTGGAAGACTTCGGATACTGTTGTTAGTAAGAACTCTGTATCAAGAATCAAACGTTATAGCAATGTTTCGACGACAGCGGCGGATTGATCGAGTTACAGTTGCCGTAAGTTTGTAAGCCCGCTAAAAGCGTCCCTGTCGATGTAGTCGATTCGATTTCCCTGCATCCATCTGTTGGAGAGAAAACGCCCCCTTGACGTAGGTTGTTTATGAGCTCTGCAAGCCATTTACAGGACTTCAATGGAACTATAGTTCTCAAAAGCATAAGCCGGAATGGTAATAATTCCTTTATATAGAACCCTTCTAAACACGAGAGAGTGGATTCGATTTATAACTTTCTAAGATCGTTCCACTTGCATTTCTTTCGAACTGATTTGTTCACACACGGCTTTATTCAAGCAAACGCAGTTGTCTCTGCAAGATAAGCTGCCTAGAGCCATGAAAACGAAACCGAACAACGAACACAACGCCGAAGTAGTCATGCCCAATTAATCTTGTTACATCATCGATACGGGCATTCTATTCTACAGAAAATGGCCACCGATGATTGGAAACGATCCTGCTGCGAGGAAGCTAAACGCGCGTTCGAAATCGTTGTAAAAAATAGCGAGGAGACCTCGGAACAAGATCAGCTCGACGCGAAGTATTCGGCAAGGGAAATATGGGAGCGCTTGGAAAAGCGACTCGACGACTTAGGCGAGGAACAAAAGACACTCGCTCGAAACGAACTAGACGCGGCATTGGGAGCGGTAAAATTCTTCCTCGCGTGCAATTTCATCGAAACGGACGAAACGAGCCGCGGCGAAGCGAAACTCGACGAGGCGTGGCTTCTCGCGAAGGAGCGCAAGTGCGACATCGAAACCGCCTGCCTGTCGATGCGAATATTGAACCAAATGGGCCTGCTTAACGCGGGAAGAGGCGACAACGAGACAGCGATGAGATATCTGAGAGTGAGAAATTTTTTGACGTCATAAATTTTTTTGGATTTTTCTCTTGTTTAGGAGGCGGATCAACTGTTTAAGGAGTGCGTCGCTGCGGGAAAAGTCGCTCCGTTCGCTCTTCGAGATCTCGTTCTGTCCGTCGAGGAGTGGGCCTCCGACAATGCCAGGCAAAAGGAATTCGAATCGGAGCAGATACTCGCGCTTTTCTATCTAGCTCAAGTATACGGCAACTTGGATCGGAGAGACGAGTCGGCCGACTGTTTGAAGGAGACGCTGCAAAGACAGTTGACAACGAAGCAGTACAACGTGAAGGAATGGGCGTTGAATTGTGCCACGCTGTCAAACTATTACATTGGAATCGGTAATTATCCAGTCGCAAGACATTGTTTAGGTGAGATGACTCGGTTATAAATAAATAAATAAATAAATAAATAAATAAATAAATAAATAAATACGTGTTTTCTGTTGCAGCAAGTGCTGACAAGGTGCTGACTTCTCTTCTGTCTGACAGTGACGATGAGGACGGAAGCATTGCAAAATCTAAGGCTGACATATGTCGCTGTTGGATTACCTACTGTTTGGATTTGCTCCGAAGATCGGCGAGTTTTTCCGAGCGAATCGACGACCTTCCTTATTCGCCATCTAACCACTTCTTCGATCTGGACGTAAGCGAGTACGAAAGCCGCGTTCCCGCCTGCTCTGCGCGCACGTTCGACGCGGCGCGAGCGCTCTACTTGGCCGCCTCGCATCACGTCGAATCGGCCAAGTTGTTTTACGTTCTCGACGGGCACGTGAACGATCACGTCGACATCGTTCAACAGCACAGTCAACTATTCAAGGTGCTCGCCTCCTTCGAGAGCGATCGCGATCGCCAGTGCAAAATGCACAAGCGTCGTATAGACATGTTAGAGGAGCTTGTCGGTCGACTGAATCGCCAGTTCTATCTTCAGCTGTGTCGACAAATGCTTTTTGAATTGGCCGAAGCGTACAATAGCATGGTCGATCTGAAGATCAGCATTGCCGGCGATACGTCTCCCTCTCCCTCTTCTCAACGGGCCATGCAGAAGATTAATCGTCTGATTAAAAAGGCTATTGGTCAGTTCGACGAATTCGTCGAGTCGTATCGCGATCACAAGAAAGAGTTTCCCGAGGCGTTCGACGACGTCTCCTTGCGTCCCGTCTTGACGGCCAAGTTCTGTATGGCGCGTCTTTGGACGAAATTCGTCGTCGGAGAAACAGCTCGACGAGTGGAGAACACGAGCAAAGCTTTGGGTCTCTATAAGGAGATCGTCGACTACAAGAGGAATCATCCCGACATGCCGGACGTCTTTGCCGAGGAGATGAGCGTTTGCGAGGAAATGATTACCTTGCTGCCCATTAAATTGGCAAAATTGACGACGTACAGCACAGCTAACTAATTATAACTTAACGATCGCAAAGTGAACTTGAAGTAAGTACTACGGCGTTCTCAACTCTTCTGACTTGGTAGGGCTTTCAGTTTGGGCGGCTTGAATTTTCTCATAAATTCTGATATGGCCGGATGGCGAAAACTTTGCATTGACCGCATACTCGTCGTCATGGAAAAATTGCTTGTTGATGAACGAGGAGCGGCGTCCTTCATGACCTGGAAAACGTTCGAAATGAATGAATGAATGGAGGAGCAAGCATACAGAGTAAGCTACCTCACCTCAAACGTTTGTTTACCAGCCTTCGTAAACAACGATCTCGTTCCAACGCGAGATTTGAGCTGATTTGATTCCGTAAGTGGTTTAGTCTTCTTCATGCTCTCTTTCGAACCGTCATACGAATTTTCGTTCGTCTTTTGAAGCTTCGGTTCAGGATTCTCCAAAGCATTGTCGTCATTAGTCTCAACTCTTTTACGACTGACTACTTTCTTATTTTCTTTCTTGCGTTTCGGAGGAGGCTCGTCTTTCTTCTCTAAAATGTCCTCGTCGTCATCATCCTGTGAGATTTCATTTTTAGCCCTTCTCTTTCTCCCTTTCTTTTGTGTTTTCGTAGCTTCATTCGTCTTTGGAACATCGTCCTTTTCACGATTGCTACTCCCAACGTCGTTATCTCTTTTAGTAAGTCTCGATTGTTGCTTCCGCTGTCTTGGCTGGTGAATGTCTTCTTTTTCCAAATGAATTGTGTCGGTTTTCTTTGGTCTACCTCTGCCTCTCTTTGCGGGGATACTATCAGACTTCTTTTCTTGAGATTTCTCCTGTTTTTCAGGTTTCTTCTTCCCCAATCCGGCCTTTTGTTGAGAAACTGCTTCTTCCGGATCATTTTCCTGTCCAGCCTTCTTTTTCGGTTTCTCTCTTTTTCTGGTCTCACGTTTTTCTTTCGTTTCCGCCTTCTTCTTTGTAGATTTTCCCAATCCTGCAACGTTCTCCGTCAAATCTTCGATTTTCTCAGCGTCATCTGGTCCAATCGTAGTGCCTTGGCTCTTGCGTGACTGGCTTCGGGTACAAATGCGTTCGATCTTGCTTTCAGCTTCATCCGCCCGACGCTTTTCAGCACTTATTGTCGTCAACAATCGCTCCTGTTCTTTATCCCAGCGCCTCTTCTCAGAAGAAAGCCTTTTTTCGAGCATTTCCAACGACTCCCGACGCCTCAAAGTTTTCTTTTCAGCGTCAAATGCCTACAGGAAAAAACGTTTTCCGCACGGAAGAGGAGAACTAGCAAATTACCTTGGCAACCGAGTGCATCTTTTGGCTGAAGTTTGTTTTCACTTCCTTGAGCTCCGTCTGGAAAAAAATCGTGCAGAAATAGCTGGCAGGAGACGAGAAGATATCGTTGTACCTTCAACGCATCGTTTGCCTTCTCCAGTTTGTCGATCTTGATTCCGAATCGCATAGAATTGAGCTGCGCAAAGTGATCGGCAATCCAGGCGTCCGTTTCTCGCAAAAGCGACTTCGTTAGAGCTCTCTGAATCGTCAGAATGTCCATCTTTGTGGGCTCGCCGTGTTCAAACTGATCGAACGCTCGCGATTGGCTAACCTGGAAATCGAGTGTTGCGCATGCGCCTTTCTCATTCCGAGTTGCCACTCCGAGAGGAGAAGAAGTCGAGCGAGCGCAAAAATCAGCATTTTTGGGGGCTCTTCGCGACGCGGCTTGCCCTCTTCGCACGCTCCAACCATCGGCGAATAACATTCAACGCCACCGGACTTCGCTCGATAAGGAATTCGCTTCCGAACGTCGATTTTCCGACAAAAAATCGATTCGGAAAACGATCGCCTTGACGCGCGACGTCGCGAAATGGAGCACTTCGATCCGCGCTATCCTTATCAGGTACCTCATTGTTTCCACTTCCTCGAGCGCGCACGTCATCGTCTCCAGAATGCGTCCAAATCGAGTCGCAGTCGCGCGAAAATCGCTAGCAATCTTTTCGTCGTCGTCGCGTCGCGCTTATCCGACCTCGCGCGCGCGCCGCTTTCGCGTTTCGCTTAGCCGCTCCCTCCGCTTCCCGCCCCCCCTGCTGCATATAAGCCAATCGAACGGATCCATTTAGAATTTCTACCCCAATTCGAATCATCCGCCGAACGCCGATCGCAGTGCGACCATCGGCGGCATCGGCGGCATCGGCAGTCATCTCTTTTCGACGAATCACGACGCCGCCGCCGCTGCGCGCGTTCTTCATCGTCCCGGCGTCGTCAGCGGCGGAGGCAGCCCATTGCCGACTCTCGACTTCCGCCAGACGTCGGCACTCCGACACTACGGGAGCGGCCTCGAGTTAGCACAGCCGCCACCCCAGCCGCAGCCGCAGCCGCCGCCACCACGTCGGTCGTTTTCTCACAGCAGTCGCGACGTCGGTTTTCCCCAATCGGCGGCGTCCGCGAACGAGGCGGCGGCGGCGGCGGCGGCGACGGCGTTGATGCACCAACGCGCCGTAGCTTACGGCCACCAATCGCCGTTTCTAGCGCCGCCGTCGGCCGAGACGGTGCCGTCGCGTCCGTCGTCGTCGTCGTCGTCGCCGCGTTCTCACGTTCTGCGACATGCGTCGTCGCCGCTGACGCATAAGAGCGCTTTCAGTTCGCCGCCGCCTTACGGCAACGACGAACGACTTCACCGGTCGTCGCCCCTGGCAACGTCGATGTTAACGACGACTCCGTCGTCGTCGTCGACGACGTCGGCAACGACAGCGGTCGCGGCGCCACCGACTTCACAAATTGGATACGGACAACGGCAACAGTCTTCTCGTATGGTCGGATACGGCAGTCAATTGCGTTTGGCGACGGCTGCGACGCCACCGCCGTCAACGACAGTCGCGAAGAAGTAAGTCGACGTTGTTGGCAAATTCTGTTTTGACCTTTGTTTTAGTGAGCCGAGTCCGTGGAGCATGTCTGGTCTCGATGCTCTCGCGGCTGTGTCGTCTCTGTCTGGTCTTGGCGGCGGTCACGAGTCGATTGCCGAAAAGGCGTTTGATTTGTTTCCCAATTCGTTGATGAACTTGTCTTCTCAGCCTCAGGCTCAAGCACCTCCTTTCCCTCCTCCTCCTCCTCCTCCGCAGGCAATGACGACGAAGACGACGGCAACGACATCTCTTCCTATGGCCCTCTCGTCGCCTCCCGTTTCTGCAAAGCCGGCGAGAAACGCCGTTTTTTCTCATATGGTCCGTCAATTCGAAGCCGCGATACCAAAGACGACGTCGAGCATCGAATTGAGTCATCCTCCCGCGGACGTGCGCGCCAAGACGGCGACGCCGCCGACCCCGACGCCGGTACCGAAGAGCGAGCCAAAACCAGCAGCAGCCGATTATCATCCGCATCACTACTATCCTCCTCCGTCCCTTCCTCCTACTCCCTCTCTCGCGACGACCAACGACCCAATCAAGACGACGTCGTCGCAAGTGAAAGAAGACTATTCACAGAAGCAAGAAATATTGTCAACTGCAAACGAAGTCATTCAATACTCGTCGCCATCCGACGCCGTCGTGAAACCAGATCAGTCTACCAGTTCCTTCCCTCGACAGCAACAACAAAAACCAACAAAGAACGACGCTCGTTCTCCCCAGACGCGTCCCCGCAGCGCTAGCAGCAGCAGTAGCAGCAGCAGTAGCAGCAGCGGTAGCGATTCGGATTCGAGTTCGTCGTCCTCGTCGTCGTCCTCGTCGTCTCCGTCGTCTAAAAAGAGCGTCTCCAGCGCGTTTAATCCCACGGAGAGTTCCGAGAGTAGCAGCAGCGGCAGTTCGTCCGATTCGGAGTTTGAAAACGAGACGAAACGCAAAGCCGGCGTCGGTGCCGTCGCCGCAGTCGCCGGTCGCGGCGGCGATGGCGATGGCGATGGCGACGCAATGCCTGTACGGTGGTGGAATACGCGTTTGGGAGTCCCATACGTATTTGTCTCGTCTAGTTTTGGGAGAAGTGTCCGGACATGTACGGCGTGCGACGGTCAGGAAGATCGAGGAAAGCGCCGGAAAGACTCAGCGTGGAGGTGCGTAAAATAGAGAGATTTGGATTGATTCTTTGCCTAAGTCCTTTGATAGGAACGAAAGGGCCTTTCTCTTCAATCGATCAAGTCACGTCGACAAAGGTATGCCAGTGACACGTAGCAGAGAAGACGTTCATCAATAATTTATGGGTATCGAATATGGAATATGCGTTCTTTTCTTCGGACAGCGACGCCGACTTTGTGCTGAGCGACGGGGAAGTGAGCAGTGGCGGAGAGGGCGACTCCGAAATGGATCGCAGCGATAACGAATTTCGTCCGTTTACTGATCCCCTGTCGTCAGACGACCGTCAACGCCAGCGACGGAAAAAGGCGAAGAAGCGGAGCAAGTCTCGAGTTCTCGGCGACATCGGCGAAGAATGGGCGAACGAGAGTACAGTGACGCCTGAAATGTATCGGATTTCGTCTCGCCAGGCGTCAGCCAATGTGAAGTAATAAAGAGATATTAGCGCTATTTAGTATTCTAATTGTTCTTTTTCTTTTGGCAGTTATAAGGAGGACGAGGAAATCGAAACTGATCCGGATGAGATTCTCGAAGGAATGACGTGGACGGAAAAGGAAGGAGGCGGCGAGGATGTGGAGAATCAGGATGCAATCGAACGCGTGTTGAACGTACGTCAAGGTCGATTGGGAGGTAAGTAAAAACTACACAGAGATCATTCGGTTTAACCGTTTTGACTTGGATTCTTTTTAGACACGGGCGACGCGACGACGATTTACGCGTTGCGCGGTCCCGATACGGACGCGGGAGCCGTGCCGGTTACCGACATCAATGGGGATTCGGCGACGGAAACGCAGTATCTCATCAAATGGAAAAATTGGTCGCACATACACAACACGTGGGAGAGCAAGGAGAGCTTGGCGAAGAGAAACGCCGGGGGTATGAAAAGGCTGGAGAATTATATGAAACGGATGAGAGAGTTGGATGAGTGGTGAGCGAGAGAACTTTTGCAGGGGTGGTGGTGAAGTCTGTTGGGGTTAGGAAAAGCGCGGCCGATTTAGAAGACATTGAGTTCCTTACCTGTCAGGAGGAGTTGCAGGAGCAGCTGCTTCGAAAGCACTTGGAAGTGGAGCGTGTCATCGGTAAGAAATCACATTTTAATTATTTTTATTGCCTAATTTTGAATGACGGTGCTCGCCCTTATCTTGTCTCTCTCTCTCCTCGCAGCTTATCGTCACGGAGACGACGGCAAAGGTCAACCGACTTTGGATTACCTTATCAAGTGGCAGGGGCTACCGTATTCCGATTGTACGTGGGAGGTTGCCGACTTGATTGGGCATTCTCATCAGAAGGAAATCGACGCTTTTCTCAATCGGGAACGATCGGAGACGACGCCGAACAAGAACGCTCGCGTAAGAGCAACGACGTTCGAGGAAAAAAATTGACGACGACGATACTTCTTTTTATATCAGGTTTTGCGTACGCGACCGAAGTTCCACTTTCTGAGAGAACAGCCCGAGTATATTGGATCGAGCAGCACTAGTCTTCGTTTACGAGACTATCAACTAGACGGACTCAATTGGCTTCTCCATTCCTGGTGCAAGTAGGTTCAAAAAGATTCCGATGACCATTGTGGAAGATGAGCGCATTTTTTTTCCTTCAGGTCCAATTCGGTAATTTTGGCCGATGAAATGGGTTTGGGCAAGACGATCCAGACGGTGTCGTTTCTTTCGTGTCTGCACCACAATCACGGTCTTTACGGGCCTTTCCTCGTCGTTGTCCCCCTATCGACACTCGCGTCGTGGCAACGGGAATTCGAAATTTGGGCTCCCGATCTCAACGTCGTCGTCTACGTTGGCGACGTCTCTAGCCGAGAAACGGTTTGCAGGGGATAACGCGAAGGTTGAAGCGATCGATGTTATTTTCTTTCTTTTTCTCGTTAGGTGCAGCAGTACGAGTTATTTCAAAAAAGTGGACACCGTAAGCTGAAAGTCAACGCTTTGTTGACAACATATGAGATTCTTCTGAAAGACAAGGTACATAATAAAACTTTGATAATCGAATGTTCTGGATGTAATTATTTTGGGCAGAATTTCCTAAGCGGATACAGCTGGGCCGTTTTGGTTGTCGACGAAGCTCATCGACTGAAGAACGACGACTCGTTGCTCTATCGTTCGCTGATCGAATTCCGCACAAACAGCCGTCTACTTATCACCGGAACACCTCTTCAAAATTCTCTCAAGGAGCTCTGGTCTCTTCTTCATTTCATCATGCCTACAAAGTAAATTTATAATAAGGAGTCGACTTTGCGTGGAATGGTTTTTCTCTATATAAGGTTCGGCAACTGGGATGAATTTGAACGCGAGCACGCTTCGTATGTCCAAGGCGACAGTCGAACGCTCTCGGCCCTGCACGATCAACTCCAACCCTTTCTATTGCGCAGAGTGAAGAAAGACGTGGAAAAGTCTCTACCAGCTAAGGTCATTTTAAATTCTCTGCGCAGCGTCCTTGTCCTGTCTCATATCGACTTTTGTAGGTTGAAAGAATACTGCAGGTTGACATGTCGACCATTCAGAAGCGCTACTATAAATACATCTTGACGAGAAATTTCGACGCGTTGAATAAGGGTCTGAAAGGCAGCGTGTCCTCCTTCAACAACATCATGGTCGATTTGAAGAAATGTTGCAATCACGCCTTCCTCATTCGTCCCTTGGACGCGGACGGGACGATGCTAAGGGGAGAAGAGTACCTGCAGGTATCTGAGGATCATAGGGTGTATTTTTTATATATATACGATTATTTCAGACTTTATTGCGCGGAAGTGGAAAATTGGCGCTTTTGGACAAGCTGCTGTTGCGATTGCGAGAGACGGGCCATCGCGTGTTGATCTTTTCTCAGATGGTGCGCATGTTGGACATTTTGGCCGACTACATGCAGCGAAGACGTTTTCAATACGTCGTACGTTTATAGAGGGGAGGATCTATTGGCAATAGACACCTTTCTCTTTAGCGGCTAGATGGTAACATTCACGGTGAAATGAGGAAACAGGCGTTGGAGCATTTCAACGCTGATGGATCGCAGGTAACAGGGGAGAACGCGTCTCAATTTCAATAATCAGTCTGAAATGCCTCGGTAAAGGACTTCTGCTTCTTACTGTCAACGCGTGCCGGCGGCTTGGGTATCAACTTGGCAACGGCCGACACAGTAGTCATCTTCGACTCGGACTGGAATCCGCAGAACGATCTCCAGGCGCAGGCTCGAGCCCATCGCATAGGACAGCAACGACAGGTGCGAATTCCTAATAATAAAAACAGCGAAAACGCTGTGATTGCGTTAGGTGAATATCTATCGTCTTGTGACGCGGAATAGCGTGGAGGAAACGATCATCGAACGAGCGAAGAAAAAGATGGTTTTAGATCATTTAGTTATACAGAGAATGGACACAACGGGAAGGACTGTTCTGTCAAGGTCTTCTGCTCCTTCGTAGGACGAATTTTTGTTTTCGTATTCTTCCGCTCGTTTGATATCTTGTAAAATACCTAGGTCTTCGAATCCTTTCAGCAAAGACGAATTGTCGGCTATTCTGAAATTCGGTGCCGAGGATTTGTTCAAGGAGGGAGCAGACGGCGAACAAGACAAAAAATTGCACGTAGGTGAACGAGTTTTTTAAAAGGAAACGAAACACGGTATTTTCAACAAAACAGGAAATGGATATCGATGAAATTTTAAGTCGAGCGGAGACGCAAGCCGAGGCCGAGCAATCGGCATCGGTCGAACAAGAACTGCTCTCGCAATTCAAAGTATGAAGAGGCGTGTGCGCCCGCTTACGTTGCTCAAAAAAATTTTTGACTAAGGTTGCGAGATTTACCGCTGAAGACGAGCCTCCGTCGCCCGTTCCGTCTCCGACGAAGCCGTTTCCGGAGAGAAGGGAGAGCGTGACGACGCCGAGGGAGACCGTGCCGGCGAAAAGTTGGGACGACATCATACCGGAAGCAGATAGGAAGAAGGCGAAAGAAGAAGAAGAGCAGAAAAAGCGACTCCAGATGTACATGGGACCGAGGAGAAAGAAACAGGTGACGATGCATTTGTGAGGGTGAGTCTTTCCTCAGTTTGGACTCCGTTGCGGTTCTAGGTGAACTACTCGGACAGCGGTTTGGCTGATAAAAGCAAAAGTCAAAGCTCGACTGGAGCGAAGGGAGAGAAGGGACAGTCGGCAAAGGGAACTCGCAGGGGAAGATCCGGCAAAGGGCTTCAGGGATTCACCGATCAAGAAATTAGACAGTGAGAGAATTTTTTTTTGCGATCCTCGCTCTCGCGTCCATCTTCCTCCCTTTTTTTCAGATTCATTAAGAGTTACAAGAAATTCGTCGACATAAAATCAAGGTGCCCCGATCGCCTGTAGTTTGTTTTTCTTATTAGGCGACAACGAAATCTTTTCTCAGACTGGACGTTCTGGCCGCCGACGCCGGTCTCATGAACAAATCCGAAATGGAACTTCTCCAGCTGGCGGAAAAGTTGCACGAGGAGTGCGTTCGCGCCGAAGAAATCTACCAGTCGAAAGTCGCCGCCGATCCGAGCACGGCTAAGAAAAAGAAGACGGGAGGTGGAACGGCTCAGCTGTTCGGCGTCACCGTGAACTCGGCTGCCGTTCTGAAGAGGGAAGAGGAACTGAAAATTCTTGCCGAAGCGATTCCGGATACTCCCGAAGCGAGACGGAGGTAAGAGAAGAAAAGGAGTTGGCGACGAGAAACGATCTTTTGATTCGGTCTCGCGTATCGATCAGGTTTCGAATAGCGAGACCCATAAAGAATGTGCAGTGGGACGTGTCGTGGACGGCTCAGGACGATGCCATGCTGCTGGTGGGGTTGTACGAGAGCGGATTCGGTAATTGGGATCTGATACGAGACGACCTTTCTTTGAATTTGAAGACTAAGGTGAGCAGCGCGCGACGAACGCCTCGCTCTCTGGGACTGTGACGGGTTTTTCTCAGATTTTGCAGGCGGGCGAACGGAAGCCTCAGTCGAAGCATTTACAGACTCGCGCCGAGTATCTAGTAAAGATTCTGAAGGCGGAATTGGAGGAGACGAAGCGTCAGCAGAATAAAAAAGTGCCGAAGTTGAAAATACGATTGACAAAGACTCCGCCAACTCAGCCAAAAGCGGGAGCGAAGAGAAAGGGAAAGAAAAGAGGCCGACGCGGCAAAGACGACGACGACGACGATGACGAAGCCGACGACGATGACGAAGACGAAGACGACGACGATGACGACGACGCGGACTGGATCGGTCATGGCGGCGGCGGCGAAAGTGCGACGTCGGGTGTCGTCACTTACAAAGTTGAAACGGAGGCAGACGATGCGAGTGCGCCGCCGCCGCCGCCGCCACCGAAGAAGAAACCGAAGGCGAAGCGGAAAGCGGCAGTTCCGAGCGTGCCGAAAACGAAATCGCGACCGCCTGCTTCGAAGGAGCGTAAAGCGCCGCCAAAGAGCGCGACGAAGAATGCGAAGAATGCGACGAAGAGTGGAGCGGCGTCGAAGAAGAAAAAGGCAAAGCCGGCTACAAAGGTAGCCGCTGCTAAAAGTCGACCAAAGGTGTGGGGAAAAGAGCGTCCGTGTGCGATACGTGATAGGCATTGCGTTTAGGAAAAGGAAGACAGTCCTGAGAAAGCGCTGCCCATGTCTCGGCCGAATAGCGTCGTTCCACAGGGAGTGGGGACGACGGGAGCCGCGGGAGCCGCGGGAGCAGCGGCTGGCCCCGGTCACGTTCTTGGTCTCAGCGACATAGACTTTCAAGCGGTAAGGCTACTTGTTTTTTTTATTTGCCGTAGAATGTCGTTTTTGGGGGTTGGTGCAGTGCAAAGAGCGGCTCAGGCCCATGCGAGGAGCCATACGACATTTGAGCTCGCCTCGGGACGACATATCGGAGAAGGAACAACTAGAGCACACGAAAAAATGCCTCTTAAAAATAGGCGACCACATCAATCAGTGCATAGTCGAGTACAAAGACAATCAGGATCTTTTGAAGAAATGGAGGGGGTGAGTGCACCAAGTCCGCTCATCGTTTTCTTTAGCTTATTCCTCCAGGAACCTGTGGAATTTTGTGGCCCAATTCACCGTCTGCGAGGCAGAGAAACTGTTTACGCTATACAAGCGGGCGGCAAAGAAACGAGAAACGATGGGGTCGGACGCCGGTCAAGGATCGAAAAAGAGCGGGTTTGATAAGAAGGATAGTAGAAAGCGGACGTCGGGTGTGGGCATCGAATTTTTTGCAAGCAAGTCGAAGAAGTCCAAGCCATAATTTTTCGTGTACATAGAGAATATATCAATTAACTTTATTTAAAAAATTATTCGGTTCCCCCCCGTATAATCGTGCCCGTATGTCGCCGACTGCAAGTCGACATGACGTCAAAACGAGGACGAAAGCGCACGAAAAGGAACACCTTTCGGCTGTCGGAAATCGAAGAAAGTGGCATCGAAGAAAGCCTCGAACGAATCGCGTCGAAAACGAATCTGACCGCGTTGAATGTGAAGAGCATTTTGCACGTAAGAACGAAATGGCGACAGAAACGAGCGTCGCGACGCGACCGTCGTCTCTTCTAGTACGTTCTCAAAGATCGCAGAGTGCTCAGAATGGCGCTGAGCGCCGCTACGGCGGCAAACGCGACCGAGCGAAACGACGACGCTGAAGACGAAGAATCCGAGAAAGAAGATGAAGAAGCAGACGACGAGGAGGACGAAGACGTAGAGGAAGGCTCGAGTTCGGTAAAGAACTGAACAAAAACGAATCCGGGACCGTCGATCGAGAGCCCCT
Organism: Oscarella lobularis; assembly: GCF_947507565.1. NCBI lineage: Eukaryota > Metazoa > Porifera > Homoscleromorpha > Homosclerophorida > Oscarellidae > Oscarella > Oscarella lobularis. Next base: position 1,908,154 of record NC_089184.1, read on the forward strand.
TTTTTTTTCAGTCATTCACATTGACTCGTTCGCGTCTTCGGCAAGCCACGCCTTCGAAACCGGTGTGTAGAGTAAAGGTTTTCCTTTGTTATGTATGTCTGTTTCTCATTCTAGGCGTCGCCTGCGAAGACCTTCAGTGACGTCAAACAGGTACTAAGAAGGAATATTATATGTCCTAGTGGAATTTCAATTTCATTCTCACTTTCAAGTCCAACAATTTATTTGATTTCATGAACGCTCCTCTGTCGGACCTTTCGTCGAGTTCGGCGTCCGACTGCGAATTTCAGCCGGGCGAAGAAGAATCGTTCATTTCGGACGGATCCGACGCCGGCAGCGACGTCGCCACGGCTCCGAGCACCGCAGCGACGGACACAACACAAGGACCACAATCACTTTCAAGAGAAGAAGAAGAAGAAGGAGAAGAAAATGATTCCGCAAATTTTCTTGATTCATTTCTGAATTTGCCGACGCCGTCGCTTTCGTGGCCGTCGGGAGATCACACGTACGCTCAGAATTGCGTTTCCGGATTCGTGCCGCTTGCTGGCGGAGACGATGAATCCAAGGATCCCGTTACTTCGGACAACGATGCGTGCATTCCTTCGATCGATCGGTCCCGGGAGGATCTAATAGCTCGGAGAACGCGATCGCGTTATTCGTTGGCCAATACTCTGCTCGAGCAGCTTGAAGGTGCGTGAAAGCGCTGTCTGGTCTCCGCGTGACGGACTCTTTTTCTTTAGCTGATTTTCAAGCGCCCGATGCTGGACCCGATCTCTATCACACCGTCGAAAATCCGGGTGAAGACGATTTGGCGTGGCGAGAGTGGTTGGGGGATTTGATGAAGACGGATTTTTTGTGTGAAGAGCGGACTGCCGGCGACAGCGACGGCGACGGCGACGGCGGCGGCGGCGGCGCTGCCTCTGTGACAGTTGCCGACGAGGAAGAGGATCCCGAGTACACGGTCGCCTTGGATGAGATTTGCGAAGAGGACGAAGAGTATCGAAATGATCGTCCTGTTTTGGTTTCGTGTATGTGAACGCGATTCTTCGTCTCTCGGGCAGGCGAATAATTCTCTCTTTTTTTTGTAGCGAAGGAAGTCAGTGACTTGCTTGAAGAGTTTATCGAAAACGTGAGAGGGGATGGAGGGTGGGGGCTTGCTACACACGGGATGCGAACGCGGCTATCTCTTGTTGCATTGGTTTAGTAGAACCTCTCTATAATGAATGATTTGGGGCCTTCTTTTTGGGAATGGGGGCCCCCCACTCAGAAAATCGTTCCCTTGAAAAATTGCCTATATTGCGATAAAGTATCTGAACGTAGTATTCACTTATGGAGTTTCTACCGTAGCTAGAACAGAAACCCTGACGATTTTCATTGTGTTTCAGTGTGCGACGAAAGGATTTCTGCCCAGTCTTCTCGACGATTTTTCAACGTTGCTAATAAAGTATTGACGTCGTACAGGCAATAAAGAGTCCCGGCTCCATTCCACTTGTCTAATTTCTAGGGAAGGAGAGACGGGTGTTGAGGGATCTAACCTGTTCAACAATCAGCAATTGATCACGCTGAAGAACCAACTGCGACAAGTATGCAGCAATGTATTTGCCTTATATATTCTCAATCGATGTCGTTTGCGCGATGCAGCATCTTCAATTGGCGTGCCAGGGCTATCTACTATCGGTTCAAGACTCGACACTGAACGAGTACACGGTGACGTGGAAAGAACAAGTGGTGCGCTCGAAATTCGTTTATTTCGTGCTTGCTATACTTCCTGTTCTCCTTTGTAGAAGGAACTTCACAAGCGTTCTCAACAAGGTTTTAATTAATTAAATCAATGCTGCACGGCTCGTCAGAATTTGACTTTTTTTTATAAGGTGGAGTCGAGTCTATTTCTAAACTGCCTGGAATCGAAGACGCTAAGGCTTTGGTAACCGAAGACCAAGAGAAAAGTTAGCACCTACTCATTAATTAATTAATTAATTAAAACAACGCGATGTTCTCTATTTTTATTTAATAGTTTCTGGTGAACAATTTGTATGCGGTAGTGGAAGTAGGAACTATTCGGCGGCGCCCGCGTTGTTTTAATTTCGTTGATTTTTTAAAACTCTCTAGGACGTTCGGTCACGTTACCGATGAGAGCCGTCGATTATCTCGCTACAGCTCTTTTGGATCGATCAGAACTGTTTGCCTACTGGGATCTTCTTCCATCGGTGGGATTCGGTGAGATAGAATTACTGTAGCGACCGAAAGGGAAGTATGAAGGAATGTTTTAGCTTCCGTAAGCAGTGGACCTCTTTCCGACAGCATTCGTCCAAGTTTCACTCAAGCAGAAGACAAGTAGACGATTATTCTTTTCGTACTGTTTCGAATGTGACTTTCTTGTCTAGTTTGATGGCGATTGGGCTGGAGCGGTTTTCGAAGAAGTGGGATTTAGTTTCCAAGCGATTTCTTCCCACGAAAACGGAAAAACAAGTCAGTGCCGCGTGGATTGACGAGACTTTTCGATCAATAGATATTTCTCTTGCAGTTAAAAATTCGCTTCAAGAATCTCTGCTCGGCTCGATTCGCCGAAAATTCGGTAAAAGAGTGGAAAACCACGGGCAAAGTATCGCTAACCAGTACGTACACGAACTTCCTCGCGTGAGTGCTCCATGGGACTCGCATTTTGTAGATACTTGTTATTCTGCTACCGAACTAGACGTCGACTTGTCCACTGCTTCGGTTGCTCGAATGTTCAATGGTCCAGCGCCCGAGTGGTTTGTGGTACGTGCGCGTTCGCGTTTGGTGCAGGCAGTCGCGCTTCTATGTCGCGCGTAGACGTATTCTCAGTTGAAGGAAATCGAAAGCGGAGCCATTCCGCCCGATTTCGGCAAGCGACGAATCGATAGAGACGAACTGCGACGAATAGCGCCGGCGTCGGTGCCAATCACCGCCGCGGCGGCCGGCTCAATTCACAAGTGAGACTGATCGAACAAAGACGCCAATATTCGTCTCTGTCCCCCAAGGTTTGTTCTTTGCTCCGACGGTCCGGGCATGCCTCTCCTGCACGTTGTCAAGAGCACGCCGAAAGGGCTGGATTTTTCGGGAAAGAAAGCGGCCGTGTCGTTGTCCTCTCCCTGCGTCTCGCCCCTTCGGAACTCCGATCCGAATGCCGGCGTCGCTGCGTCCGTTCATACTTCGCCCGCCACGGCGGGGTCAACTACTTCGGTTTCAAGTCCGGTTGTTGCCGTCGGTTCGTCCGCTGTGACGACGACGATGACGACGACGACGACGACTTTGTCGGCGGTGAGAACGACGGCGCTGAGTTCGACGCAGCCGGCCGGTGCGCGAAAGCCGCACTTGACGAACAGAGCGATGGTGCAGAGTATCTTGTCTAAGCCGGATCCTAAAGTGAGTACGCGGATTTCGAGCCGAGCATGCACGGTTGCTTTCGAAAGTCTAACCGTTTTCCGTTTGTTAAAATCGTCGACTCTAGGTAGACTAGTTATATAGCACCTTGATTTTACCATAATGCCGTCACTACGTTCGCTTGTGGCGTCGTTCAAATATCGCGCTATTTTTTTATTGTTTTTAGGCGAACGAGCGATCAGAGCAGTACGCTTGTTGGTATTTCAAGCAGGTTAAGGTATCATTTCCGAGTGTATTACTCGCAGCGTTTTGGAACGCGGCTCTCTTCTAGAAAACGCTTCAGGATTATCCTGACAAGTACAGTGATTTCGTTGCCGTGATGGAAGCGTACAATTCAGGCAAGAAGACCATAAGAGAGGTAGGCATTACGTTTGGCACGACACGGTAGATAACGACTTTTTAAAAGCTATATCGCGACATCTCCGAGCTGTTTGAAAATTGGCCGGATTTAGTCAGACGATTCGCTGGTTTTCTCCGACCAGAAGACGGCTTATTTGCTGAAGCAGTACGTTTATCTCTCAAATCGGATTTTTTTGCATAGTTCAAACCAATTCACTTTAGTTTGAAGACGTCATGGATTTTCATCAAGCGTATAACTTTCTTCGAAAACTAGAGGTGAACGAGCCGTCCAATGCTCCATATTTCACTGACCATCGTTTTTTTTTACTTCAGGCGTACTTTCGCAAGCATCCATCCAGCCACTTGCAGAAAATATGCCAAGTGCTGGCGGACTTCAGTCCAACAGAAAATAATGCTGTCGAGGTAGCCTCGACGTTACCTAGTCTCACGTTTATCATATTGCATTCTGTCTAGATACGGGCAAAGGTAGTGCCCCTGTTGAAAGGGCACAAGGAATTAATAGACGATTTTAACGATTTTTTCGACGAGAAGGCGTTCTTGAAGAAGTGATAAAAATTACCGGTACAACGTGCATCAATAACACGCTCTTCTTCGCTTTCTAGGTGCTCCGGTCCTTTTGAAATTATTCACATGAATAGCGGCACCGAGGACGAGGTACAAGGATCTCTGTCGACGCAAAGGTACTTCACTTTCTTTGCTTAGGTAGACGAGTTCGAAGAGATTCGATTCTCGTCGTCGTTTGATGACAACGACGCCGGCGAAAGCGGTCGTAAGCGACTCAAACCTTACCGTCGCAAGTGTCCCCTGTGCGGCAAGCCATCTCGAGCGGCTGCAGCGACAGCGGCTGTCGCGGCGGGGCGACCCGTTTTGGGCAAACAGAGACAGACTTCGAAGCTTTACTGCTCCTGTCGCGGGACGAAAAAACGACGTCCTCCCGTCGCTTTGCCGCGAAGAAGGCAACCGGTTGCGGTCGCCGCTGCCGCCGCCGCCGCTGCCGTCGCCGCCCCCGCCGCCCCCGCCGCCGCCGCATTGACTGCTTTCCAGTCTCGTCAGCAACCGAAGATCGTCGAACAGCAGACAACGAAAAAGACGCCTGTTGAAGACGTTCCGTCCGCGAGTGCAGTCGAGACGTTAGTGCCGAGGGACGAGGGCGAAGCGGACGCTGAAGACAACGGCGAAGAGGAGGAAGAGGAAGAGGAGGAGACGAGCGACGAGGAAGAGGAGAGAGTGCAGATAATGAACTCTAGCGACGAATGCGTTGTTTTGACTGAAGAGGACGAGGAGGACGTCGAGGAAAGGGAAAATGGACAACGAAACTTAGCGTCGGCCGACAATCGCGTTGTCGACCAAGACGGCAGTGTCGTCATGTGGGGCCGGGACGACGATCGAATGGTACTCTCGGTGTGCCGGGAGAAAGGCATGAACGCTTCGGCGTACGAGTTTCTGGCGTCGAAATTGGAAAACAAGACGATAGCTCAAGTTCGCGAGAATCTCTGCCTATTGGATCCACGTTTTACGATTATATTATTATTTATTATTTAGATCGAGGCACGCGTGGAGAAGTTGATGGAACTGTTCAACAAGACAGCGCAACAACAAACAGTACCAAAGACGGAGGAAGAGGAGGACGAAGAAGAAGAGGACGTCTTCTGTACGACTCAAAGTTCGCCAGACAGTTGTTGTTCAAGCATCGAAGTATTGAGCCTGTCGGACGACGAATAAGGCATCATCAACTCAAGTGAAAGAGGTACAGAATTCGCACACGCACGCAATCAGTATAAAAGTGTAAGTAGATACATCTAATGTTTATTGAGATTGATTTAGTTGGAAGAATAGAGGGAAACGAGCCGCTGTCTTTCCCTCAACGTCTTCCACGCCGCGTCCTTTTCCTTTTTGCTGAGCGCCTTTTTTCGAGCCTTACAGGTCTGTGACACACACGAGTCGCGAGTGAGGCGAAGGGAAGAGGTAAAGAAATGTCACAACGCACCATCAATCTCTTATAGACGTCTAGTATTTCGTCGTCTAATTCTTGTATCTGACGTCGAATGGCTTGTCTTTGCATCTCTTCTCTAGCCGCTTTCAAGAGAACGTCCTTCTGACGTCGATTGTACGCCATCTAATAGAAGAGCGTCCAAAAGGACAATAATATAAGAGGAGGCAATTATTCATACAACGGCCTTCAGCTCGTCCTGCTTCTGTTTTAATTCTGTAAGAATCTCGTCGTCGTCAGTACGCGCTATTGCTGTTTTCTATAGAAGAGTATTTGAGGCTGGTTTCTTCGCGCGAAGCACCTACTCTCACCGTCTCCCCTTCGTCGATCACGCCCAACGCGGCGAGCTCCTCCTTGAGCCGAGCCTCGAGCGATGCGACGTGAGGAATGCTGAACGTTCGTCCACCTCCTCTGCCCGTCATTTTCTGCTGCTCCGATTTCACTTTCAAAGGACTCGCTTGCCCCTGCGCAGCAAAACGCGAGACAATTCCCAAAATCTCGCGCATGACTACGTAGATACATACGTCCTCCTCCAATTTTTCCGGCACGTCATACGACGGATTTTCGTCCACGAGAGCCTTAACGACAAATATTCTATTACGAATCACGAGCATAATAGAAGTTCGTCTCTTTACCGCGAGAAGGCGCTGCGTCAGGGGACCCAATGGGCACACGTCCGATGGACCGCTGTTCGCACTCACCGCCTGCTTCAACATCTTGTCTAAAGAAAGAATTAGCAATGAGACACTGACGTATTAATAGGATGTCAGTGAGATTGTCGTACCAGTCGTCGACCAATTCGGAGTCACGTCTGCGACCGTGTTGCCACGCTGTCGACCCACGCGCGATCCGTCTCGTTGCTCCTCCATCAGATCTTCGTGAGCCCATCTGAAGTCAGAGTAGGAAGTAAGAGAGTCAGTCGGTCTTGGTCTTATATTCGAGAGTTGCCTTTCTGCGTAAGGTTTGCCCAGTGGCGGAACGGTGAAGTAGTCCTGCTCGTCCGACCGCGACAGAACGTCGTTCAGAGTGACTATGTCGTCTTCGGTGATGTCACGGCAATACGGTTCGACTGAACCCCAGAACCGATGAAGAGATTCGGCTTTCGGTCTGCAATTGATTGATTATCTCCACAACAGTTCAATCCTTTGGTAAGACTGTTTACCTTTGATATATTGCCAGCTCGTCGTCATAAGCCGATGCTGCAGTGGAGTCGAATCCTTTCTGCTTCTTTACTGACCGACCTTCTCCTAGGAGGAAAAGGAGGAAGACGAGAATATCTAAGTCAGAATGAAAATTCGATTTATGTGCCTGGAGGAGAAAGGATTCTCTTCTGCGATTTGGCCAGCTTCCTTTTTAATTAAAAATGCGTAAGAATCGACTCGTGTCTATATAGATGCTTCAAACTCACTTTCTCTCTCGTCGATCTTGCCACTCGTTCATCAGCTGGAACTCGTTCTGAAGAAGTTTCATTCTCCTACGAAGAATCGTTTGTTCAAGTCTTTCTATACAATTTTCGTCGTCTGCAGAAGCCTTACTGATGGGCAGCTCCCAAAAGTGCTTCTATGTCCGTTTGCAAGGCACTGAGTTCGTCCGCTTGAACGGATCCATCTAAAGTCATCGTTTCTAGGTCGAAACGCCGTCTGCAGCGGAATCTGAAGGCTGCATTACCTTTTCTTCCAAGAAGGGTTGTATATTTGGGGCAGCACTAACAGGCGGAGGCAGTGTATCCGATTGAGGTGGGTCACAGTAGCTCTATGTACGATATTCTTACTTGAACGTGGTCAGCGAGGCTGAAGTCGCAGTAATGAATAGGAGGTCCCTAAGAAGAAGATAAAAGCAGGTAAACAGAAGTCGATTTCTTACGCCGAGATCCATTTTTCCAACGGTGCTATCCGGGCCGGTTGCGGATGTAGGCGACGCACGTTAGGTTTTCGGGGGAATAGACACGTGCTGACACGTGAAGAAAAATGCGAAGAAAAAGACGTTGAGATTGCGCCATTCGACGCTCCGTTTGGATAGGCGAAATAACGATCGACGTTGCTTTGATCTCGTAGACGTCATTCGGTTGGGGGCTCCCAAACGTCACGGTGTTTCTCGTCCTTTGCTTTGTCTCTACTGCTTCAGTTGAATATTTGGACGAGAAGAGCATCAACTTTTGCCTGATTTGATTCGTTATCGTGGACGGCAACGAATCAAATCCAATAAATATTTAATTAATTCGTCTTGGGGGGGGGGGGATCTTCTTCGAGTCCTTTTTTGTTTAGTAAAGGCACTTTTCCATATTTGGCTGGCCGGACCAAGTTCTCATCAAAACGTTGAGAAATTTCTTCAATGACATTTTTTTTCTTAGACGGACGATCTGAAGACGTTTTATCCTGGCACTCTTCTCGAAACGGGGCACGACATTCTCTTCCTTTGGGTCGTCAGGATGGTGTTTTTTGGCCAGAAACTGATGGAGAAACTACCCTTTGGTAAAGTAAGTCATTTCTCCAATAAATATATGATTCGTCTTGGGGGGTGGTGATCTTTCTTCGAGTGAGAAAAATCGTTTTGCGTTTAATTACGAAGTAGCAAACGTCAGGGGAGGCACTTTTTATATTTGGCAGACCGGACCAAGTTCTCATTATTTCATCAAGGGCATCTTTTTTTTCTTAGACGGACCATTTGAAGACGTTTTATCTTGGCACTCTTCTCGAAGAAACGCGGCACGACATTCTCTTCCTTTGGGTCACTCAGGATGGTGTTTTTTGGCCAGAAACTGATGGAGAAACTACCCTTTGGTGAAGTAAGTCATTTCTCCAATAAATATATGATGGATGGCCTGCCCTGACTGAGGTTGTCGCGTGATGATCGAGAGATGCGCACGGTAGAAAGATGAGCAAACGCTCGGCAGCGTCATTGATCCTATTGACGTGATAGAAGAAATTTCTCTAGAGGTGCCAAAGTGCAGTCTATTTTTCCGAGACTTTTTTCCTATTGCGGGTGTTCTCAGGGTCTTCACCAGATGCTCGAGAAGGGAAATCTTATCCGAGAGAAATTAAAAAGGCGAAAGCTGGCCAGTTACGCGAATCGAATGAAGGAGACGAAACCTCAATGTTCGTATTGGTTTATCTCGTAGAAATAAGATTTTCCGGACGGCCGGAATTCCCGAGTGCGGAACTGGTGCACTTATACGTCGCAAGGTGAGGTGAGAGCGTGTTGTCAGTCGAGTTCACGTTTGCTTGTGACGTCGAATCCGCGTTTATAGGACGAGCCATCAACAGCTGGTTTGGGCTGACGAAGAAGTACACTCGCCTTGCCTGCTTACTCACGCTGAGCGAAGAGCATAAGAAGCGGAGAAAACGACTGATTTTTTTGTAGTCCTAGATAACTAAGGAGGCATGTGGTGTAGTAGGCACATAACATGACTCGCACGCCTTGCACCCATGACGCGCTAGGTAGGCAGATAGGTTAGATAGGCTAGTTTGGGGCACCGGCGGGGTGGTGCACCCCGCGTGCGCTGCCGCCGCCATGGAGAAAAGAATAAGGTACAGAAATTTTATTTCAATAAAAATAAAAAAAACAAGCAGATCTTCCCCTCTCTTTCGCGGGCAGTTTTTGTTGACGGGAGTCTTGCCCAGGACCCCGGAGCAGTTTTAATGATGGGGTCGTGCTCAGGACCCCAAAATCCTATCAATGAATATTAGTGGACAACAGACAATACGTTCTATGCGTACCTGCCATCTTTTCTTGATCGAGGAATACGTCGATCTTTTGGCCTGTGTACGCCTGCAAGAAAACGCTTGCAGATACATATTTTGCTGTAGGCGTTGTTCTCCTGGAGAGACTTCCAATAAGAATGGTAGCCTCAAATAGGAGATACACGCCTTGAGTAGGCAGTTTTTCTTCTCTGGGCCGCACAACCACTTCAGTAGTTGATATATGCCTGCCTAGGAGACGCTGGCCTTTTAGACGTTATGGCCTCATACCAAGAGGAGGCATACAGGCAGTTTAGAAGACTGCAACTATAAGGAAGTTGCAAGTCTCCGTGATCCCGCAGTTGGACCAACCCGTCCTGCCGAGGACGTTGGGACCGCAGTCTACCTCCTTGACGTAGTTTTTGTTTTCTTTTTCACAACCCACAATTCACTCTACAGTCCAATGTCATTAGCTACAGTAGGAGAATGCAAATTTTGATAAGTGATCAAATTTGAGGCTATTAATAAGGCGCCAAATTTGGAGGCGGAGCGAAGGACCGTTCGGCTCTTCAAGGAAAACAAACTCAAACTGATCGAAATTCGTCTTTTCAAAAGACTCTCTGCTATTGAAGTTTCCACCAAGACAAAGTCAGGCTCGCTTTACGTGCAGTGTACGCGACTAAGGGCGTAGAATTACCAATTTCGCGTGTATGCGTGTCGTTCTGAACACTGCCACGTCATCAGATCGGGAAGAAATGGTCAAATTCGGCAGAAATATGCCGAGAGGGGCCCCAGCGTCTCGCGTTGTTGTTTTTTGTACCTTTGAGCCTCTTTTCGTAGGACGTACTCCAGAGTGCTCGTTCTGCTTGTCGTTCGCGGCGATGGTCGAAAAAAGCGACGCAAAGCGTTACCGAGAGAGATCGAAAGCCGCCGTTTCTCCGATCTTGAGCGAGAGTTCTGGAACGATTCTTGCTTCTTAGTTGCAAATAACTGCAAAAAAAAAACGACGCGAATGTCATCCAGGTGGAGAATCGCTTTTTTCATCGCGAAAATGGGGACCCAATCGCTTATGCGCTTACCGACGCCGTCTTCGTTCGCTCCCACGCCGTCTTCGGTCGCTCCCACGCCGTCTTCGGACCTAAAGGAGCCTTCGAAAATACGGCAAAACTCTCTGGGGATATCAGCGAAGGCGAAGTGTAGCTAAACGAGGTGTTGTAGATGTAGGAAATAGGAAAGGTGGAGATCTGTCGCGCTAGAAAAAGCGAGGCGCTGCGAAGCCTCTCTTGTGTATTGGACAGGCGAAGAGACATCTTTCCTTCGTCTTCGTCGAGTTCTAAGCAGCTGTAGGCCCTGGAACGTCCAGCAAAGCGAGATTTCTTCTACGTGGCTGTGTTCAGACGACCCGTATCAACCTGTAAGATATAATCAATAAAAAACAGGTACACGGCTAAAAGAAAGTGACAAGGACACATGCAGCTAAGAATGTCGTGACAACTGATTTAGAAAGAGCAATGAAATGAAAGAAAAGAAAGAGTCAGCTTTTAGAGTCAAAAAGCTGCGGCTAGCTAGCACACTATTGAAAGAGAGAAAGAGCAAACTCAAACTACATTAGCTAAGTCAGATGCAAACCGTCGCAAAATTTCCTGTGCTAACGATGCAATATAGACAGCATGGGTAGTACAATAAAAAGGACGAGACTGAAAGCAGAGACTTCGGCTGGTTTGCAAGATGCATCTATGCAGCCAAACAATCAATTAGGATTTAGCTCTACTCGTCAAACCGTTGATTTACTGTTGCTTCCAGGACACGATTTTTCGTCTTCCCCGTCGTCACAGTCACGAGCTCCATCACAGACAAAGTACTTGGGAATGCACTTCAAGCCGAGCCATGCTACTCGACAAGGAATGTGATCCGAAGTGCAAGTATCTTAGAAAGATAATCTCAATAGCATGGCGTATAGTATACATACACAGTAAGGCCAACAAATACCATTTTCAAGACACTGCTTTCTGTAGTTGTCTGACCTGACGTATGACTGCAGCCGAAGTGACATGGTTTCTAATTCTGGGTGTTGGTCAGAGCAGTTTTTGAAATAGTCGATGCACAACTTAAACGTTACGACGAGATTACAAGCGGTATTTTGTCGCTCTCCCGTCAAAGCTTGTATCTAAACACACCGTGTTCGACTACGTATAACACAGCGTATGGTAACTACTAATCTGTTTAGACTGTACCTGGCTAGAAAATTCAGAGTCAATTCCAAGGCGTACAGTTTGCCTACTCTCGCTCGTCAAAATAGGTAAGCAGTACGATATGTCCTGACTTTTGCATCTGGAAACTTTTGAACAAATACATCAAAGCTACATTCTACGTATAGCTTTTGGCTTACCGTGACGGCAGTAAAACTTGTAGGCGTCCTGGTTAGTTTCGTTTGCCCACTTGAAAGCCAATTTTACAAATTGATTATCAGAATACATGCATCGGTCTTTGATTTCGTCGAAGCACGACGTGAAGTTAGAGTAAGCCGTGCAAACGTTGCGCAGTTCCTTCCCACGTTGGTTCAAGGATGAGAGCTGCATGGCAGCGCGTACAACGCGGTGCTGTGAAAGTTTCTTCGGTGCAATAAGAAGTATGTACCTGTGCAGACAGAGACTTGTCCGAAGTGTCCTCCAGATACGCTAAACAGCGTGACACGTCTTGAAAATCGCACGTCTTCAAATTTCCTATAGATACAAAAAATACGCACCAAAGCTCAGCGCTCGTTTTCAGCTCCATACTCTGTTTCAGTACGCAGAAAGTTCGATAAAACGCCGATTCCACGAACGTCGCAGCGTTGACATTGCCTTGCCAAATGGGGCTTTGGCATGTTTGGTTCTTTTCTTTGTCGCAAGACGTTGCGTCTTTCAGAGCTCGGCATACGACTTCAGCGCCATACTCGTTTAGTTGAAGCACCTACAGTCAAAATAGAAAGCGAACTACTACTAGTAATATATATAAGCATGCCTGTGAAGTTATATTCTGTTGGAGGGAAATAAAAGGAACATTTTCATTATTCGTGGTGAGAGATTGAAAGCAGCTGTTGTCCAAGCCGCAGCCTAAAATTAGTCTAGCAGTCACAACGCAGAGCCTAAAGTATAAATGACCATATAATTACCACAAGCGTAGGCCGACTCGTCCAACTCATCGTCACAATGACTCATTTTATCACAAGCCAAAGACAAATCACGGCAGCCCGAAGCGCCGTTAACAAAACAAGCAAACTCGTTTGGCCCGCATAACGCTTATATTCAAAATACGATTAGAATAAATTGAATATTGGCTATAAGTTATACCAGTTTCAAGGCATTGCTGTCGGTAAGATGGAGAATCGACGTAAGATGCAACGGCGACCAAAGATTCGACATCCATAGGAGATGTTGGCGGACAGAGAAATATTAAGTTTCGAATGCAGGATCGAAAATGAACCGCCGCATTGCAAGCTAAAGGACGCATTGCGTCGCTGAAGCTTCTAATCTAAAATAAAAAGGCCAATAATAAAGAAAACAGAAGAAGTATTCTTGCGTCACATGAAAGGGTCTTTGTTCGGGTTATCGCGTGCATGATGATAAAACTATACCTGGTCGGCGAAGGGCTCGCCACTGAGAGACAGAGCGATGCCAGTAGTGTTCCAAAGTTGAAGAGAGCTACTGCAGCGATCGCGAAGTGACTCTTCTGTTGACACGCAAGTCTCTATAAACAAAGTAGGCAATTAAAACTAAGGTGTATTGATCGAAGTTTGGCTCCGTCCGAGCACGGAACGTACGCATAGTCACGTCGGGCAAAAAGAAGAAACAGAGCAGTGCCAAAAGGCTCGCGCTCAGAGTCAGCTGCCGCATCATGCATATAAGTTTACTGCGTGGGGCAAAGTGAAACCGCAACGCTTGCACATGCGTCAAGCGAAGGGACCGTCCCTTCGCGTTTGCCATATGACCGTGAGAACATTAGCTGAAGGATTCAACATGTGCAACTTCTACATTGACAAAACAAAAACAGTGACGTCAGCAATTTTTTTTGGGGGGGGGGGAGGGGGGGGGGGGCGTGCTTCATGAAATGTACTAGCCAAAGAACTTACAGCCTTCAAAAAGCTTTTTGTCTTGCTTTTCAATTGGAAAATCTACCGTCAGCGTGTTCAAAGTCGCGCCACCGCTCTTAATAAGCTAGAAAAAGGTTAAAATGCATGTATAGTACGTCAACTCTCGCCTCAAACTTACCACATCGTAACTGTAGTACGGTGCAACGTAGACTCTTCCATTACCGGCGGAGCCGACATAAAAATCCAGACATGCTCCCAGTGACGTTTGTCTTCTCTTCAACATTACCACCGGTTCGACGTAGAATGGAATAGAAATGTTTACTTTTAGGCCAAAGGTTGCAACCGATGACTAAAGAATTTTAACTAATATGTATAAAATAGACGTATTCTCGCACTTACAAGAAAACTGAGCTCAGCTTTTGCATAAGACGACAGCGTGACACTTGGCTTGAACAGACCGGAAATGATTGGCGACGACAGAGGGCACACTTCGTAGCCTAATGTAGAGCCGTAAGTAACATTACTGGAAACCTGTAGGGATGCCTTCAGTCCCAATTTCAAAGGTAGCTCAAACTGCCTTGAAACCAATTGATGGGTTCTGTCTTCAATGTCAAAAGATCCCCCGCGACAAAGACTGAACGTTTCGTCGGAATACGGAATAAGTGTTATGCTACCAAATCGTATAAATCGCTTCAGCTCCGCCGATTTTTCGTTTCCAGTCACCGACACAAACGCGTCTATGATCGGAATATTGCTACCAAATATGTTTACCGTTGCAACGGCTTTGGCGAAAACAAAACCGAAAGGACCGGCATTCGCCTCCGGCAAGTTAACACCGGCAAAAACTCCGGCTACGACATTCAAACCCGTCGACGAAGAACCAAGAGTAGTTCCGTATAGATAGCTGGCGTGCGATTTGTAGTGCTGTTTCTCGTATTGACGTTCGCTTTCGCTTGCAATGGTGTTGAACAGGGGACTGTTGTAAGCCCAATCCGAGCTGCCCTCTCTTCGAACTCGTTTGTTTGTCTTGGCTTTCACGTAACTGTTGTAGGTCTCCGTCGTTTCTTGGCTACGACCGCGCTTCAGCGCTGCGACAACGGCCTCTTCAAGTTCACTTCGACTTTGACTGAAAACTTCGTCGCTCCACAAACGATTGCGTAGAACGTCTAGAATTTCTTGCGCAAAAGTCTGCGAAATGTTTCGCCCCTCCTCCAAGCGACTCTGCAAAAAGTCGTCGACATATGTCTGGTTGACTTCTGCTATATGATTTAGAGCTAAGATGGCTGCGTCTCTAACTGCTTTCGAAGTTTTTGCCCTTTCAAGTACTCCTACTATCGATTCAACGGCTTGCATCTTTCCAGCATTGCCTAAGGCTAAGAGAAGCACCACCGCGTCTGAATCGGCGTTGCTAGCGAGAAACTTGCTCAGCAAAAACCGAAGTACTTTGTCGGATGCTGGTTCGCCTAAATTTCGAGCGAGTGCGCCTAAAGCTAATGTCGCCTCTTCTTTATGTACGTCGTCGTTGTCGTAAACGAGACGCATGATTTGCGTTACGAGCTGGTCGCTAGGATTCCGCAAAAAGGCGACACTCGAGAAAAGGAACCTTACGCTCAAGCCTGAACCTAACGGATCTCCCAACAGCTGTGCGATCACCTTGGTACAGTACATACAAATTCAGCGCGAATAGTGATTAGGAAAGTTGGGAGCGGATTTTTTTGTACCTGTTGAGCTTTGCGCGTTCCTGATGCAATCAAGAGCGGGAAAAGGCGTTTTCGTTCGGAAACGTTCTGAGAGTAGTTGCCAGTCAAATTCATTTTTTTGAGCGAGGCATTGCTTACAGTAAGAAAAGCTTTTATGACGACATCGGTTGCAGGCGTTTGTCTATGACTCGAGCAGAGATACTGCTCGCAGAGACCCTCCAATTCTACCAGCGGTGAAAGTGTCTCCCCTATGTAATATATATAGACAAGCTATGACTTTTTTGATGAAATCATTTACAGTTGTCGTAGCTACTATTCTCTTGAAGAGCTTTGAGAAGTTGCGACAGTTCCAAGTACTGCCGATCAAGTTTCCTCTTTATAACTTCAGCTATTCCATTGTGTATTGGCTAATAATTGTAGAACGATACCATTGACTATTGTACCTTTTGTTTGCTTCCCCTCGACTGAGCTAACTTGCAGTCCGTGCGTATCTTCAACTGAGAAAAATTGCGCTGATCTTTTCTGCCGCAGTTTGAGACACTTTATGAGACGAGCCGAAAACGTTTGTTCTATCCGAATTCTGTTGCTAGGTAAACTTTCCCTAGCAGACGTTTGACGTCTTTGGTGAAGCGACGTTTGAAGGACGCCCGTTATTCTAGTTGGCATCGTGCTTTTCTGACTTAGAATCGTCACTTGATTCTCATTGTATTCGAACTCCGAAGGCTTTGCATCAAAGCCGGCAAAAAGCTTTTCCATTTCCGAACTGCCACTACGTTTACTGATGGAAAGTCTACCTTTCGCTATTTCAACAACACTTAGGACAGAAAACAAATTAGAGCACGTTAGATAAACAATCTTACATGATTTACGTGTAGTGGACTTTTCTTCTGCTGTTTGCGTCCGTTTCCACAATGTCATTTTCTCCTTTGCACAGCGAAGTCTGGAACAAACTCGCTATTGATTTCTTGAAGTTTACAACTTCTGAGTCATCGTCGTGAATGTGAAGAACGTGAATAACAGTTCCGTTTGACAGCTGAACGAAGAAGAACGGATTTCCAAACTGTTTAGGCAATTTTTCACTTCCATTAGATAAAATAATTAAATCAGTGAAGCAAAACATGGCCAGCTCTACCTTTGATCTTTTGCATCAAGAGTGGCAGCCAAGCTCAAATCAACTTGATATTTTAGGCCACGAGTTCCATATAAAGAAAGGTAGTTGTCTGAAAATATAGAAAATGCAATCAGTGAATTCGAACTGAAACGCGTGCAGTAGTCTGCCCAACCTGCAACGCACGTGACGTTTGCTACGAAAGACAAGGCATTCTTTTGATCTGAAAGGAACTCTTCTGTCCAAAGTTTCTGCTTTAGCGTTATATTGTAGGTGAAGACGCTTTCCTGAGAAAACAACTATACAAACGAAGCCTTCCTGTTACAAGACTAATTACTTTGGGGCAACGAAGTGAAAGGCATTTAGCGTCGGCTTTAGCAGCTGCTGAAGTCACCAAACTGCTCAAGATGATGAAAGTGACCGTGCTCATCTCCTAAAACACAAAACCCCAACTGAAGATACTCAGATTGCGCTTCGACGACGGTACCAGCGGGTTTACCAAGCAAGTAGCAAGTCACAACGCTCGATTTGGGACACGTAACACGCAGTGGGGACTCCGTGGGAGACTGGGAGACGGCTGACGGCTCGTTCCCCAAACCCGGATTTCCGTGTTAACTGTGATTGACTTTTGTTGATTATATTGATTGTTTCTCGGTTTATGGCGGATGGTTGATTCATAGTTACAAAGGGGCATCACATGGTAGAGTCACAGTGTAGACACAGTAAAAAAAATAAGAAACCCTTCCGTAGAAAAAAAAAGACGAATTGGTGCAGGAAGAAAATACAGCAATATGACAAAGCGAATATTCAACATGCATAGGACGTCATTTCGACGCCAGTAACATTGACCACTACATCGCTATCCGTGCGAAAAACGAGCGGCAATCCGCATATAACAGCGTCCATGGCATCGAGTCGACCGATCTCGCGCAGCGAGTCGACGAGAAGAGCGACGGTGCTGCTACTACGCTTCTCGAACTCGCGCAGAACGCGATCCGTCGCGCTGACGACGCCCTGATTCTGACGAATATCGATGAGCGGCAACTCGTCGACGAGCCCTAGCGACAGAGCGAGCAGACACCAATCGCGACCGAGCGGATCGACGGGATCGAGAAGTCGACTCAACTCCTGACGCGTCTTGACGTCGAGCAGCTTGACGTGAGCGAGCGGCGCCGAGCGCGCGGCCAAGAGCATCTCCCCGCAGCCGCCGCAGAGCAAATCGACCAGTTTCTCCGTGAAGCCATTTCGATGGCAAACGACGCCGGAGCCGCGCTGGGATTGAAAGATCTGCTCGGGTTCGTACCAGGCGTCGTCGTCGGCGTACGCGGCCATGTGACGAGCGCTGAGCACCTGCGTGACGACGAACGTGCCCGGACAGGCGGCGTCGATCGTCTGCTGAAGCGTCTGATGAAATCGCTGCAAATGGGCGACGCACTCGCGACGCGTGTTGTCGCCGGCGCCGCGCACGGCGATCGTCACCGCGCGATGCGACTCGAGGGCCGTCGTCGTCGTCGTCGTCGCGTCGAAGTGGCCTTCGACTTTGATTTCGACGTCGCCTCGAACGCACTTGAGCCCGTCGCTCCACAGCGTCAACTCCTGATCGTCGAAGTCGTCCGAGAATTGCTTTCGAAGGCGAAGTTGAAGCTTGGGAAAGAAACCCGGCGGGAGAATGTCGTACGCGGAGCGACACTCGACGCGAACGCCGACGTAGACGGTCATCTCCGGTTCGGGCACCCAGATGCCGTGGAGCTTGTCGAATTCCATCAGAATGGGAAATTCGTAAATGGTCGAGGCCTCGTCGCCGTCGCCGTCGCCGTCGCCTTCAGTCGAACACGAGCGGCACAGTTCGAAGTGCTCAAATAGACGAAGAACGGAGAGAGCGTTCAGGTCGCCGTAGACTCGCTCGATTTCTCGCACCGTTATGCGTCCGGTCATCGAGCGAATGCGCGGCCGAGACGCTCCCTCGGGCGCCAGCGCCGGGCCGATGAGATCCGAGCAAAGGAAATTGGGATCTAAAACGACGACATTTCCGAGAGCACCTCGATCAATGTAAATCAACTAAAAAAAAGAGAAAAAAGAGATATTTCGAGTAACGTCCTTCTATTTTTTCGTCGTTTCTCACGTCGCCGCTGTCGTTGAGGAATTTCGTGACGAGTTTCAGTTTCTCGGGACCGACGAGAGGATTGACTTCTCTCTCGACGAGCGCCACGTAGTCGGGCCACGGCAGAACGGGAAACTCGTAGAAGCGCTGACGCCACTGGGGCAAAGTCGTTGCCAGTGCGCCGCACAGACGCGGAGTGAGAGGACCAGACTAAAAAATAAGATTATTAGTACATGAACTCTAAATAAATCGTAGGAGTATACCTGAAGCATTTTCTCTCTGACCTGTCCCAAGTAAAGTCTCAACGCTTTGACGTCGCGCGACTGGGGATGGCGAGCGTCGACGACGAAAACGCGTCCGCATATTTCGAAATAGTGACTGAACGCTTTCTGCACCATCTGCAATATCTCGTCGGCTTCGCTATTCGCCGCGTCGCCGCCGCCGCCGTTTCGTTTGACGAGAAGATCGCCGCGCGTCGCGACGAGCACGATGTGAGGTCGATGTCGACTGAGACCGCGATGACGAACGATGTCGTCTCGCGGCAATTTCGCCTTGATGAGCGCCAGCCAGAAGAGAACGCGAGCGCGACGCTGCTCCTTCGTCTCGCGCAGGCTGAACGTGACGAGATAGATCGTATTCGTTCCGCCGAGAAAGTACTCGTGCGCGGCGAAGTAGCGCTTGTTGCCGGACAGATCCCAGACGGAGAAAAGGCCGGCGTGCGGCACGACGATCTCTTGGACGTGAATGCCGTGCGTTTGACGAACGTCGTCGGTCGCCGTCGCCGATTTCCAGCGAAAGAGACTTCGAAAGAAGCTGCACTTCAACGAAGCGATGAGCGTCGATTTGCCGACGCCGGCGTGACCGCAGACGAAGAGCTTGACTTTGGGGAGCGGCACGACGCCGATTGCGAGTTGACTGATGAAAAACGATTGCATGTTGGGCGGTTTGACTCGGAGGAGAAGTTCGGCGATTTCCGGGTTGCCCGTCATGCTCGCGACGTCGTCAGCCGTCTGACCAGCCTGAACAAAAAATAATAATGATAATAAAAAACGTAAATACTTTTCGGTCTCTTACATCGTTCGCTTGATGAACGTCGCAGCCGCCTAATACCAGACATCGAACGACTTCGAAGTGACCGTGCTTCGATGCCAGTTGGAGGGACGTGACGCCTTGCTATTTGCACACACGCGTTTTTTCTTGAGAGCTTTTATACCGAAAGCCCTTATAACAGGTTACCTTGTTTTGCACGTTCAAGTCACAACCGCCCGCGTAGAGTGTGTGAACGATGGGCAGGTGGCCTTCGCGACACGCATCGTGAAGGCACGTTTCTCCGTGCTAGGGAAAAAGAAAGGTGATTTGAAACCGACTAGAATTAGATATATGATAGCCAAGGACACCTCTCCTAAAAGGAACACAAGCACTAAACCAATTTGATTCGCTCTGCGAGGGAACCTATTTTAAATTAATTCCCAATAATCGTATTAATTAATTCAAAAATTAGCTCAGGAACGGAGCAACGTGACGTCAAAAAATTCTTATTCACTCTTATTCTACAGTATCTACTAATAAGTTGTCGCTCTTGGTACCTTGTCTTGCAAATCGAGAGAACTTCCACAGTTCACCAAATACTGGACAATGTCCAAGTGCTGTCGACGAACGGCCAAATGCATGGCAGTGGATCCGTTCTACAAAGTCACGTGATAAATTTAATTGGGCGTAAAGCCATTTGGAAATCGAATTCTGCCTTATCGGGAATATCCAACTGACAGCCGGCCTCGCAGAGACACCGAACGATGTCGAGATAACCGCGCACAGCTGCCATGTGCAATGGAGTTTCGCCATCCTATATCAATTTCGGTCCACAAAAGAAAACGGCCTCCCTCGGTGAACGCACCTTGTTCTGCTTATCGAGCATCGCTCGAGCGTGGCAGAGACACTGGACGATGTCGTAGAAACCGTGCCAGCACGAAGCGTGCAACGTCGTCTCGCCGTCCTGACGAAAGCATGGGAATAAGTACACGGAACCCTCACTACCGCAAATTTATTTAGGCAATGGGTAGTACAGGAAATGGGTTTACACAACCGCTCCGGTTCCCCAAAGGATTTTTTCAGTCATGCGACGGTGACTGACTGCTCAGTGCTCACCTTATCCTGAATGTCGAGCGACGCGCCGACAGCGCACAGATACTGAACGATTTCCGAGTGTCCGTAGCGGGCGGCGACGTGCAAGGCCGTTTCGCCGGACTATTATCGAAAGATGAGAATCGGGGCGCGAGCCCCTCCCCTTCTCGCGCCTTTTTACCTTGTCTTGGACGTTGAGCGCGGCCGCCATCTGGCACAAGAACTGGACGACGGCCAGTTGACCGTGACGTGCTGCCCAATAAAGCGGCGTGTTGCCGTGCTAAGACATCGCGATCCCCTTTTTATATAGTTTGTTCCTCTCGCGGGGGAATAATCGCTCACTTTGTCTCGAACGTCGATGAAGGCGTTCTTTTCGTGCAAGCATTTCACGATGTCGACGTGACCGCCTCCGCTGGCGACGTGAAGCGGCGTTTCGCCGTGCTGCGAGCGAGGAAAAGATAACACGACGCGTCTCCACGGATCGTTTCTCTCTTTCACCTTATTCGTGCAATTGACCGACACGTTCGGTTGGACGAGAAGCGCTTCGAAGGTCGGCTTATCGCCGTCGTCGACGGCGGCGAACAAGTCGAGAACGACCGATGGAAGCTCCTAGAAAAAAAAAAACCGCGAACGTCGTCCCCGCGTTGTCGCCTTGGTTGCAATCGTACCTCGCGCGTGCTGCTGCGACGTCTCTCGCGATGATTCGATTCCCCCATCGGCGTCGGCGTCCCCTTTCACCTACCCATGCGCATCTACATCTACATTCGTCACGAGATCTTTAATTTATTGGTTTAGAGTGAACGCGTTATTTATCTACGCACGGAGCCTGTAAAAATTCCATATAGAGTATATACATACCTATTTAGTATTTACAATGATCGTGCACGAGTCTCCCACAGCGCGATATTTTTACCTACCTTTTTCTGCTTTACTAACTTATCTCGACCGTCCCGAAAACCGGCGTAGGAGATTTGACTTTGACTCGGCGTCGTGACGAAAACTTTGATCTCTTCCCCGCCCTCGGCTTTCGCTTTTGGAGAAGACGATCTCACCTTCTCCAGACGTGGATGAGACGAATTGTCGTTGCTTTCCAAATTGCCGTTCTCGCTATCATTACAGGTGGGCAACTCTTGTTTCTCTTCCTCTCCGGAGTTCTTTTCATCTTCGTCGTCTCTGTCCGAAGAGGCGTCAAGTTTCATCTGATCAAACGCATCTATACTCGGAACAGAATAGCGTCTCCCCCTTTCCAAAGTGTCATCGAGAGCAGAGTCCGACAACGCGTCGCTATCACTTGACAGATCACTAGCACTAGACTGCAATGCAAACAAAAAACATGTCGATTCTTAGGAGCTCGTGTGACAATGCTAAGAAATTCACCATTAGATCATCTCCAAGACGCAACGCTTGACATCGTCTGTATGAAAACGCCATGTTTTTCAACTTGACAGACATGCGTACTGCATGCAATGCCGTCTAAGTACAAAAGAAATTGGTGCTGCCCAATTAATAATCATTATTATTGATTTCGCTCTTACTATCCATCGACGTCTGGCATTAAATTTCCTCAGAGCGTGCGTTCGTACGCTACCCCTCTTTGGACTGAAAGGCTGTTTGACACAAAATAAATACATGTACAGTCATAACTATTATTCCTACTTTTATCCACGGATGACTTAGACACTCCTCTGCACTCATTCGTTTCTTAGGATTCTTCACGAGAAGATGATCGATAAAATTGATGGCGTCCAAGGATATTTTCTGATTAGCGAAGTATTCATCAAAGAACTCAAACTCGACAGCGGAAACATTCTGAAACGTCTCCTGATCGTTTTCTCCAAGAAACGGAGAGAGCCCACTCAATCTGAAAAAAAAGAGATAAAATATCGGATAAAATGACGCTAAACCACTTGCAGGATGTAGGCAATGACTCCAACAGCCCTAAACGGAAATCAAAACAATAGACAACAAGACAAAGTAATATGTATGTATCCCTAGTACCACATGTCTGCAGCAATAGACAAAGGTTCATAATTGACGATTTCAGGAGCTGAAAATAAATGCGTAAATGAACGACTCGCCCATCCAACCAACCGACTTCCATACCAACGAATTCCGGAGTCCCAAGCATTCCGACGAAATCGCCATCGTCCAATTTCCTTGCGAGACCGAAGTCAATCAACTTGATGCAGGATATCGACGACTTCTGAGTCAATAGGATATTCTCCGGCTGCGCAAAAGAAACAATGAGAGTCAATATGACAATGGACCCATGCAGTGGGAACGAGGGCGGGCGGGCGGGCGACCTTGAGGTCCAGATGGACGACATTCCGCGCGTGCAGATGAGATACCCCGCTGAGAAACTGCGTCATAAAGTCGACCGCTTCGGACTCTTCGAACGCGTCCTTCTCGGCCAAATACTCGAACAATTCCCCACCGGATACCCTAGATAAGACACAGTAAATACATCGTCGTTGCCCGAGGGGGTCCCTCTCCTACAGTTCGGTCACGAGACAGGCTTGTTTCGACGTTTCGAGCGCGTCCTGGAGTTGTAGGAGGTTCGGATGGTGGCGAGCGAGTTCCATCGCTTCAACTTCGCGTAGAATGTCGTCGCGATTCGTGCCGCGACGACTCGAGAGGCGACGCTTCTTCGGTATGATCTTCACGGCGAAGTTCTCGCCCGTCAACTTCTTCTTACATTTCATAACAACGGCAAAGTGGCCTCTAAAAAGCGACGAAGCGTGTCGGAAAGGAGACGAAGGCGGAGCCGTTCTGGGCGTACCGTCCTAGTTCGGTTTCGAGGGTGTATGCGTTCTCGATCGCCTCGTCGCGAAGCATTTCTGCGCCTTGTCTTTGTTATATGTACACTGAGAACCGCGCACTCGCAGACCGCGATTACGATGTGAACCGGAAATCAACTCAATTTGTTTTGTGGGAAATCGCGGGCTAATGAACTCATAAACGTCATATAGTTTCACACTAAAGAAATTTCCCACTCTCTTTATCTGATAAATAGCTTTCGACGGCGTCGTTGAGATCCTGCTTCGCCAGGATGAGATACTGCGCGGCAGTGGAACGGTGCGGACATCCAGTGATGTCGCACCACTCTTTGACGAGACGCTTGTTGTGCTTTAGAAACGCTTTGCACGCGCTCGACGTTGGGGCGGCGGGGGCGGCAGCTGCGGGCGGCGGAGGGATAGCAGAGGCAGGCCCCGCGACAACTGGCCCAGCTGGCCTAGTGGCCGCCGTGGCCTTCCGTGGACGGGGCACACTCGAAGTCTCATACTCAATGACGTATTCGGGATAGACGCGATAGTGATTGTATACGACGTACTCGTCAAAACCGTTTATATTGCCCTGTTATATAGGAATGATATGAATCACGGAAAGAGTAGAGGGTGAATTTTTTTTTCTCTTACCCTAACGGAGTCGTACGTTTTTGATTCTTCGCGCGACTTCGAAATGATTTTCGGTGGCTCGCGTTTCAGTGAAGGATCCGCCTTTCCCCTGGGGTATTCCTAAACCAAAGATGACCGAACGAAATTTTCAATTGAACTGGTCACCTTCGTATCGCCGAGTAAAACGCGGCAAAGCAACATAAAACGCTGTATCTTGGCCTTGGCCTTGGGCCAATACTGATCACATTTCTTTGGATTATCGCTAAACGACTTCCATTTGTAAAATATATGACGCTGCCCCTCCCTCCCCTTCCAACCTGAAATATATCCCATTGCCAAAGTTTCCTCCATCGCGACTTAGGCGAGAGTCGAGACCTTCATCAGCTATGTCGCAAGCCGACGTCCTAGTCGTATGATACAGAAGCTTCTCGCACACATCGAATCCCGTCGGATGCGACTTGATCATCTGATCTCGTTCGAAAAACAGTCGTCGATACAGAAACGCATTCTGTATTCTCTGGACGCGTAGCGGCTTGAACCCAACGTTCATAAGCGGTTGGACGACTCTTCGATATTCCTCATTGCCTTCCGTTAGAGAAATGAGATGATAACGCTTAGGAGCAGCAGAAGAGGAGGCAGACGTCGTACACGTTGGACAACGAGTCCAATAAGACGGTAGATCCGATTCGAAGCTGCGAGAAGCAGTCGCCTTGCTATCGGTTCCCCGATTTGCCACGGTGTCAGAGCTCATAGAGAAACGACGAGAAGTCGGCTTTTTTGCCGGACGATGATTCTCCAATTTATCGACGTCGATTACGGCTTTTCGTTTTCGGTTTATTTGCAACGATTCGGGATCTATTGATTGACGATGTTTCGCGTTCTTTCGAGTCTCTTCCACTTTTAGGGACGACAGCACGTCGAGGTCAATTCGTAGTACTTTGGGTTTGGTGCCGTCGCGACGACCGTGCGAAGACGCCTTTTCCGTTTTCACTATTGACAGAGATGGGCCGCCGCCGCCGTCGCCGCCGTCGTCGTCCTCGGTCGATATTTTTGAAGATGTCGTCGTTTCTTTTTTGCTTTTGGATAAATCGGATTCCAACAACTGTAAGGCGAAGATTCTGTCGGCCTCCTCCTGTTCGTAGCGTCGAATCTCCGCCCGCTGACGAGACAAGATGTCGTCTGCTCTAGATCGTGCGTTCCTGTGTTCGCTTCCACGATCCATGAAGCCTTTCTCAGCGAACAACGCGGGAAAAGGCGTCGTACATAGGGGAGTTTTCCTTGCGCATGCGCGTCTTTCAAATCTTCGGTGGCTTCTCGGATGGAAATTCTCGAAGGCAACACGAACGTCAAATCGCTACGGTAACGTCTGCACTTGCACGAAGAAGACGTCACACGCACGAGTAGTTGTTCTCCAGACGCGGGCGTGGCTGCATCGACGGCATAGCGAAGAACTTGGGAAAATTCGTCGTCTGCACAATGGACATTCCGTGGACCGTGACCAAAACAAAATTGGGCGCAGAACCGTGTCGAGTTCTCACGGTCACGACAATGGAACGAGAAATCGTCGATCGCGAAATCGCGTCGATGCCCGCGTGCGATTGCGTCGTAGGAATAGGCGGCGGTCAAGCGATCGACTACGCGAAGTATTTCTCCTGGAAGCGCGACATTCGACTCGTTACCATACCGACGGTCATCAGCGTCGACGCCTTCGTCACTCCGGCTTCCGGTCTGAGATGCAAAAATGACGTCATCTACGTTGGGACGTCCACTCCCGATCCGCTCGTAATTGATTATGACGTCATTCGAACTGCACCGCGCGAGTTGAATGTGGCCGGAATTGGCGATATATTGTCGATTCATACGGCGACGTTCGATTGGGAATTGGCGGCGAGTCGAGGAAAGAGTGAGTACCCTTTTGACGAGGAGTCCATCGGTCGTGCCAGACAATTGCTCCAGTCTTCGGTTTTTGATAAAATCGCTGATATTCGAGGAGTAACTGACGACGGTTTGTGGAGCATCGTCGAGGGATACATGACCATCAATACAATCTGTCTTCCACTTGGTCACTATCGAGTCGAAGAGGGATCGGAGCACTATCTGTTCTATGCGCTCGAGAAGAAATTGAAGCGGTCGTTTATTCACGGTCACATCGTCGGGCTTGGCGTCTATTTGATGAGCCGTTTGCAGAAGAACGACTTTCTGCGAATCGATGAAGTGATGAATAGCGTCGGGCTGAAGTATCAGCCCGTTGATATGGGACTGAGTCGTCGCGACGTTAAAGAAGCGCTGCAAAGTCTCAAGCAGTTTGTTGCAAATCGATCCGATCTTTGGTTTACTGTAATTGACGACAAGAACATCACGGAGGAGTGGATAGAAACCAGTCTCGAAGGCCTCTCATTTGCACCGGAACTATAGCTAAATTTTCCAAAGAATTGCATAGGATAGCCTGAGAGCTAGATTACATTACTTTTTTTCATATAAATAAGACAGAGGTGTGTCTGTTCGCGAGGGTGATCTTGGATTCTTCAAATATCTATGCAGGGACCGGGACGCAGAACATGAGCGAACAACCTGTTCTTCAGTTGGGAAACTACATTGCCAGACGCTGGACGCCGAAAGATCGAGAACACGTTCTCAAAATCATAGAGGATGCTATTCGAACCGGAAAGTGAGGGTGTGATAGACGCCGTGCAGGCGGAGGAATATTACTGGAAGAACGACAGAGGCGAACTTTTCGTGATTGAAAACGTAACAAACGGAGAGATTGTCGGATCTGCGGGATATTACGACGTATCGGCCGCGAGGGGAGAGCGGAGCGCGGAAGTGAGAAAAATGTTCTTGAAGCCGGAGGTGAGAGGAAAGGGAATCGGACGAAACATGTTGGCCGTGCTGGAAGAAAGAATGAGATGTAAAGGTTTTAGAACGGTTTACATTAATTTTTAACGGCCGGGTTTTGCAAGAGAGCGTGCCGGTTGTACGAGGCGGCCGGATACACGGACGCAGGCTCTGCGCACGAGAATGATTTGCTATTAAAGAAGAATCTTAATTAATTAACCCGGTTCTCGTTGATGACGTTCTTGCCTCATAATTTGCCTTCCGCTTGATGACAAGTATTGAGGAGAGATCGGAGCACTATCTCTTCTATGCGCTCGAGAAGAAATTGAAGCGTTTCGTTTATTCGCGGACATATCGTCGGACTTGGCGTCTATTAATTTGACGGAAGAGTTGATAAAAACCGTTCTCGAAGGCCTCTTATTTGCTGCAGAGCCTCAGCTAAAAAAATTGCATAAGATACTAGACTAGTTAGTTACCTGACAGACTACGATTTTGTCCTCAAAGCACTTGAAAAAAAACCGCATTGAGTTAGGAGAAGCAGACTAAATTTGCACCATGTTAGCACATAGCTACGATTCAGCGTGGACAGAGTTGACTGAGAACATTACACATACGAAGTGTTTGACATGCCATTGACGATGATGTGCCGTTCTCAACGGCACGTCAGCCCTTTTTGCGTTCGATACTCTCTTCTGTATGCAGTATAGTATCTCAACGAAAGGTGATAGCTACAAATGGCATCTTTATTTTATTAGGGTTTACCTATGTTAAAATCCTGACCTTGTTCCTCGGCATCGTCCCCAATCAAGAAAGCCACATGAGTTGTAGTGGTACTGAACATTACGATAGTATTCAGCAACTCTGTGAGACGCTGAGTAGCTATACTTGTTGTAGGGACAATCTAAAATTTCAATATAATTAATTAACAAACAATAAAGGTTTATAGAATACCATAGTAGCAGCAAGGCCGGACCGCACGCGAATGACCTCCGCAGTGATTTCCACCGTGCTGAGGAATAGGATTTGTGCAGTGACGAACCCAAATCTGTGTTCCTTGACCGCATGATCTGCTGCACGGGCCTGATTTTACCCACTCAGACCAGCCTCCAGGACCTTGAGAACCTGTCATAATCACAGACTATTACATTGAAATGACGTACTTTGACAGGGCTTAGTATTGCAACGTTCCCTTTCCTTTCTATGACCCTTGCATTCATCATCAGAACTAGGGTTTATGCACTTTCTCTTTTTTGAGCGAATTCCTTCACCGCACGTTTTGCTACAAGGAGACCAAGAAGACCAGTCGCTCCACCTCACAGGAACTAAATTATTGCTAAAATTTCTACACAATCTTACACTAAATCACTTTACCAGGACAAGGCTTTTGATTGCATTTTCCTATGTTGAAAAAAAGGCCGTGACATGGACTTCTACTGAGGCATGATCGCAACTGCACGCGGATGCCTCCTCCACATGATCTTGAACATTCCATTATAGCCTTCCAGTCGCTCCACTGACTTGTGCTTGAAGTAGGAGCTGAATAATAAAAACAGCATATCAATTAGGGGCGCGGAATACATGCTACGAACATACATAAACAGCTTTTGCAAGGTCTGCTATCTGTTTGCTTTGCTCCTCGTTCGCAGTCTCCCTCAAAGAGCCCTCTGCAAGCTCTAAACCTCTTTTGAACGCAATCAACGCACGTTTTCCAGCTAGTCCACTCTCCCCACGATGTCAGTGAAGTTAGAGAAGCGGCTGAAAGGCACGGGCATTAGACTAACAACGGGTGCCGTGCTTAGAACTTACTAGAACAATTTTGGCAAGGATAATTTGATGATTTCCACGATCCTCCCGAGCGCGTGAAGCAGCAAGTGGAGAACGTACTTCTCGAAGTCAACATAACGTTTTCAGTAACCCCGCAATATTTTTGCCAGCAAATTCCTACAAAAAAAGAAATAAAGATCTAAAACCAAAACAACGACATTCCATTTCATAAAATAAACTTGAATTCAGAGCTACATAGCGCATGCAGTCTACCTTCAAGTTCCTTTTTTGCAGCTTCTTGATAAGCGACAAGACTCAGAAGTAAAAGAATAAAGCGGTTGCGCATTGTTTCTGCAGATACAAAAAAGGGTATGAGTGCGCGTTACGGTTGCTCCTCCGCCCTCTATATAGCTCCCAGCTCTATAAGACGCTTGCAAGCTTTAATTGGTTATATAAAACCGAGCTCGTTTGGGGGCTGGGAATAGAGACTCTGAGAGGGAGATTAGAAGAAAACAAAATCCAAACGTATGAGCTCAGTCAGCGAATGACAACAAGAGACAAGAGGAAACGTACTTTACAGAGCGCTAAAGCATGCAAATTAATCATGAATTGCATTTTGAGCAGATTGTGAAGTAAAAAGCGTTTACCTAACGTGACGAGGACTTTGCCAAGTTTTGGGGACTCAAACTGTAAACAGGAAATCCCTCCCAAAAGAGCAAATAATTCCCCGGATACAAACATCACCTGATAAATTATCCCACTCACAATTCAGCCACAAAGCACGCCCATCAAATTAGACTAAGATAGAAGTTGACAATGCAGTACGTTGCGATATGCCATGCAAACAGTGGATGATGCTTGTACTAACTGTTGTACAGTTTCACTTCGAACAGCTCAATCCCTTCTCCATTCGATAGCTTGTCTTGTAGAGGTAATGATAGTTCACCGCGCTGCGATAGCTACAAATTAAGGCTTTATAGTGCAATTATCAACGTGACCTACAAAGCCTTTCACCTTGTTCCTTTGCATCGTCCCCATGAAAAAAATCCACACGATTTAGTGTAGTACCGTGGTTCCTGATAGTATCGAGCAACCCGGTAAGATGCCACATAAGTAACTTTCTTGTTCGGGCAATCTAAGTTTCTCGCTATAAAATTGAGTTTTACTTATCATTAACACAGGGCACCATTGCAGCAATTTTTAGATTCGCTTGAATGGCCTCGGCAGTAACTCCCGCCATGTTGAGGAGCAGGACTGTTGCAGTGACGAACCCTATTTTTCACTCCTCGACCGCATGACCTACTGCACGGCCCTTTGATCCACTCGGACCAGCCACCGGGAACTGCCCAAACCCGTAGCAATTTATCGATCTTTTCACGTGAAATAACACACATCTACCTGGACAGGAGTTCGCATTGCAACTCTCTTTTTCGTTTTCTTGACCCCAGCATTTGTCTTCAAGGCACTTTCTTTGTCTGGATCTAATTCCTCCTCCGCAAGTCGCGTTACAAGGAAACCAAGACGACCAATCGCTCCACTGTCCGTAAACTACGTATATTATCACAACGTTTCAAGGCGAAGTTCTTGTGGAACTATTTTACCGGGACAGGGCTTCCGATTGCATTTTTTTACATTGAATGATAGGCCATGGCATGGACTTCTGAGGCATGATCGCATCTGCATAATGATTCCACCTCCGCATGTCCTCGAACACTCCATTAAATTTATCCAGTCACTCCACCGACTTCTACTTGGGGTAGGAGCTGATACAAGACAAAGGCAATGATATAACCGACCTATTGCAAAGGCATATACCGAAGCAGCGACGAGAACGTTTGCAGGGTTTGTTCGCCGTTTGTTTAGCTCCTTTTTTGCAATCACCTTCGACGAGCCCTTTGCATACTCTAAACCGTTTCGTGACGCAATTCACGCATCGTTTCCAGTCACTCCACTCGCCCCACGACGTCAGGACGGATGAAGAAGCCGCTGGAAAGTCGGATGTTGATAAACCCCCCCTCTTTCAGTAAAACTTACTAGAACAATTCAGGCAAGGGTCATTTGATGATATCCACGACGCTCCCAAATGGTTGAAGCAGCAAGCGTAAAACGTGTTTGAACTGAGTCTCTTGTTTCCGGCGACTCCACACTCTCTCTCCCAACAAACTCCTGTTAAAAAAATAAAATCGTAAATTCACTTATTTGAACTCTTTGCAAAGTGAGTACCTTCGGGGTCAATTCCTGCAGCTTCTCGATAGACAGCGAGACTCAGAAGTAAAAGAAAAAAGTAGTTCTGCATGTCTTCAAGTTCTGCAGACAGTGCCATGCGACATTAGCGTCACGCGAGTAGCGACGCGGCGTGGGCCTAGCTCGTCAATCCCGCGAAATTGTCCTCCCCCCGATATCCTCCCCCTTTCCTCTGTCTATACGGCTAGCTTAGAAAATCTCGCGCCCCAGACAGGCGTGCTAATTCTAAAGCAGGACAAGCATTCAGGTCGCAAATGAAGGCGTGATATTATACTGCTATATGGTTTTACGGTATTTATACCTACAAAACTTGCCTATAATGAAACCTGTTGATTTCAAGTGGATAGTGCTGCATGCCTAGTGTATTCACAAAGGAAAAGTGCCTTACCTTAACCAGCTAGGTTAGCAAAAACCTCTAAACGTTTGTCGGATTGCGCAAGAGCATGCGTGGTTTCGGGGACTCGGAGAAACTGTAAACAAGAAAACTTTGATGAAGTACCATTTCGAATTCCAAGAAGTTGTCCGAATGTTGTTTACAAATTTTATTCCAGCTCGAGGTCTTTTCAGCTGGTGCATAAAAAACAAAAAAACAAAATAAAAATTCAGAATTACGTAATGCAGTAGTGCCAAAATTTTCTCGCACCGTTTCAACAAATTTTGAAGGCGCCTGAGAGAGTCAGACTACGCGTTTCGTCTAAATATGAAGTAGCTTAGAACGAGTATTCGGTGAAGAAACTAAGGTTAATGTCAATTTCTATTTCCCACAGTAATTACTTATGAGCCTTGCAGCTATCGATCAATGTGTGAAGATGGTTCAACTCGCCTAATGCAATAAATGTAGGCTATCTTGCCCTTCGCCACATTTGGCTCGGCCTCGAGTGCTCGCTCTGCTCTCAGGTGTACCCTGGTCAGAGATATAAAAAAGTACTCTTTTATATCTCTGCCCTGGTGTACGCCAGCGTACTTTTCTCCCGAATGTGTGTCAATCCGTGACGTCATCGATAACCTTTACACGACGGGATACACAATGACGCTGTCGCTCAATGACTGCAGAAGCCGGCCCCGCACTTTGGCCCCGAAGTCAAGTAGATCAGTGGCGGATCCAGGGGCAGGGGGGGGGAGGGGTCATGGGGTCTCGATCGACCCTCCCTTTTTCAGGCTTAAAAGATTTTTCGTGAATATGAAAAAGAATTTTTAGATAAAAGCCTTAGAAACAAGGCTTTTAAAAGATTTATGCAAACTGCGTGACCGATGGACGATTAAAAATTAGCTTAGAATCGCGGAAATTTAGCCAAAAACCACGCCCTCTAAAAAATTTTCTGGGGCCCCCCAGACCCCCGCATTTTTAAATCCTGCATCCGCCACTGTAGATGTTGCCAGAGTTCGGAAACATATTGCTGTGTGTCTCGCGACAGTTCGCAGAGCGACTCCAGAGAAAACAATCGTCATTGAGCAGCTTAGCTCGGCTTTGAGCGAAGAAAATCCTGAACGAGTCGTTCAAATCGTAACTCAGATTATTTCGGACTTCGAGCCAGCTTCTTGCGCGAGCGTCTGCTCTGACAATGGACTTGCCGCGGTAAGTCCTCGGGTCCAACAAAGGGCCCCCAACAAATGGTCATGCTTATCCGGGCACTGAACAGGAGAAATCCACTTTTGATGGGTCCCCTTACGCCAACAAATAGGCACAGTGCAAGGTATGTTTTGTGATTTGGTCGCTGTCGTCTCGTGTGCGAATAATTCCCCGAACACAAGGGCGCGCGCGGGCAAAGCCCGCGCGCGCCCTGGTGGGAGGAGGGGCTCTCAAACGTGATCGGGCAAAATCTCAAAGTGTTTGTCTGTCTGTCTGTCGGTCACGCTCACGTCACAATCGCTCAAGAAAATGAAAAATGAACAGTGGGACTGTTCATTGGCTGTGATTGATGATAAAATGTTTGTTGGAGGAGGGGGATGGGCGGGGAATTCAGTTGAATGTTTATCAATGGAAAAACAAGAGTGGATTGATATCAAACAAACCACAGAGGGAGGGTGTCAATTGTCATCATGGAATGGGAAA
The DNA here is from genome assembly GCF_947507565.1 of Oscarella lobularis. Classification (NCBI taxonomy): domain Eukaryota; kingdom Metazoa; phylum Porifera; class Homoscleromorpha; order Homosclerophorida; family Oscarellidae; genus Oscarella; species Oscarella lobularis. Next base: position 1,940,976 of record NC_089184.1, read on the forward strand.
CTCGTTGCAACAGGAGGATGGGATGGGAGCAATTATGTTGAAATGTATGATGAATTGTCTGGGAGTTGGCTTCCATTGCCATCAATGAATCAGGGACGATGGGACCATGGTGCATGTACAACAAAAGACAATGAACTAATTGTAGTGGGGGGAGATTGGGGTGCTCGAAACTCAGTTGAATGTTTGAAAATGTAATTTTGTTTTTGGTTGTAATAAAAATTCGTGTTTTTGTGTCGATCGTTCACAGTTCACTTCTCTTTCAAGATAGAAATGAGGCAAACATTCCAGCAACGCTTTTGATGAATTTCACATGTTCTTTTTACAGTTTCAGATAAATGGCCTGCGAAATAGAAAAAAGGAAAATTCCCCGGACGAGCAGAAATTACGTAGACTGAACGCCTGTTGAACGCCTATAACAATCGAACACTCACCGTTCCAGTCTTCCCAACATTAGAGCTCTCTCTGGGTGGTCGCAAAATTATATCACTATCTGGGCACTTCATAGCGAAAAGTATGATGACCAGGTAGAAAAGAGCAGCGTAACGGAGAAAGAGTTTGCATTGATGTGCAAGAAATGGGTATGTTTTTGCTCATCGATTTGCTTGGATCGTGTTGCAGATTTCAAAATTTTTGCGAAAGTAAATTCGCAATACAATGATGTTGCGCATCCGAAACTAGGTCGAGCCAAAATAAAGGAAGTTTTTGCAACGTTGCATTCAATGGAGAAGCCTGGTGAAGAGGAAGAAGAGGAAGAAGAGCTTCCGATCACTCCAGCTGAGGCGCTCAGAATTCTTGCTTTACTTGATAACTGTGATGCATTGCCTGTTTCTGAAGAAGTGTGAAATTTCGTCTGTGCTTGCTTCCGATTGAGTTGTTGAGTTCAATGAACTCAAAAACTGTTGTTTTCTAAAACTGATCATTATTTGCATAGCGCATCAAGTTTAAGTTGTTCACTTGTGTTTTGATTTCAAAAGCAGTTACCTTACAAACAAACATTACGCAATTACAGTAAATGTGCCACGTGTAAAAATGAATACCAAATTCAACAAGCAAATGTATACAGTAGTAGCGAGGAGACCAATAATCGATTAGAACGCCGTTAGTGACGCCGTTGGTGACGCCAGATCGCGAACTCAAGCAAAGTCCCGCGCGATTCCTGCACGGCAATGACCGTTATGTCAACCGAGATTGGACAAATCAAATTTTGATGCCGCTTTGGCCGTCGGCGAAGTAATCAGGTGCGATGGCATCTCCTCGGCGTTGACGTGTAGACCAGATAACGTCTCGTGCCTGAGAGATCGACGCGAAGTCCCGGTCCGAAATGGGAGCCCTGCCTCTTCTTCGTCTCACAACAAGTTTTGTTTTTGGTTCACAACTCGCACGAACACGACGCGTTTGCGTTTCAGGACGGCTAGATAGGTGGTGCAAACATTCGTTGCTGTCTTGATATCCGGGATTTCTTCTCGTGATTCATGAATTCAACAGAACCAGCCCTACAGCTTCAAATTGAAAGCGAAAAGTACGTCGTCAGGCACTGGACGCCTAAAGATCAAGAACCTCTTGTCAAAATCGTGCAGGCTAGTCTAGCCTCCTCTGGAGGGCAATTCAAGCCAGAGGGACGAGACAAAGACCTTATGCACGTGGAAGAATACTACTGGAAGAATGACAGAGGCGAATTTTTCACCATTGAAAAGGCAACAAAGGGAGCTGACTCGGAGGTAGTTGGGTGCGCGGGATATTACGACGTATCGACGGAGAGAGGTGAACCAAGCGTGGAGGTGAGAAAAATGTATCTGAAGCCGGAAGCGAGAGGAAAGGGAATTGCTCGAGCAACGTTGTCTATGATGGAAGAACGAATTCGACGTAAAGGCTTTAGAACGATTTTCTTACACACGCACAGCAGGCTTGAGAGGGCGCGTCGGTTGTACGAAGCAGCTGGATACGCCAGTTCGCCCGGATTTATTACTGCGGGTGATACATTATTGAAAAAGACTCTTGATTGATACATTTGTAGAAAAAAAGTCTTCTCAATACTGAAGCCTAAATATTTTATATTTCCAATTGAGGAGGGAGTCTACACTGCTACTTTAGATGCAGAGAAAGGGCCGTTCTTCTAAAATTTTTGAGTAGCACGTCTCGCGTTAATTAATTAATGAACGCAGGTCAATATATCTTGACGTTGTGTTATCCGGGATTCCTTATAGGACTCAGTTGCAATGAGTAGAGATTCGAGGGAACGAGTTCTAGAGCTTCACGTTGGGAACGAAAAATACGTTGTGAGAGACTGGACGCCTGAAGATCGGGAACCTCTTGTCAAAATCGTGCAGGATATTCTCATTTCTGTGCGAGGGCAATTGCAACCAGAGGGGCGAGACAGAGACCTTTTGCACGTAGAAGAATACTACTGGAAGAATGACAGGGGCGAATTTTTCACCATCGAAGACACAACAAATGAAGCTGATTCAAAGGTAGTTGGGTGTGCAGGATATTATGACGTGTCAACGGCGAGAGGCGAACCGAGCGTGGAGGTGAGAAAAATGTATCTGAAGCCGGAGGCGAGAGGAAAGGGAATTGCTCGAGCAACTCTAGCAATGTTGGAAGAAAGGATTCGACGTAAAGGTTTCAAGACGATTTTCTTACACACGCACAGCAAGCTGACGAGGGCGCGTCGATTGTGGGAAGCGGCCGGATACGCCAACTCGCCCGGATTTATTACTGCAGGTGACACACTATTGAAAAAAACTCTTGATTGATAGATTCATAAGAAATAAAATAAGTCACCTTTGACTTGTAAAATTTTCAGTTGATTTGAGGGTGGAGTTCGCACTGTAGAACGAAAAAGATGTTTCATAGTGAGTTTTATAGCACACTTCACCTTATTGAACGCAGGCATTGATCCTCTTATCTGAGAACGTCGTGGCATGACGAAAGGGGCGGGGCCATATACAGTATGTATGAGAGCCACCTCTTTCGGGCTAATATTCTCAGTACAGTACCTAAAGCGTATGCGTTCTTTCTCGTAATGAAGAGGAAATGAGTTCACGAGCTTCACGTTGCGGACGAAAGCTACGTTGTGAGAAACTGGACGCCTAAAGATCGGGAACCTCTTGTCAAAATTGTGCAAGATATTCTGGCTTCTTTTGGACTGCCATTCAAGCCAGAGCAACACAGAGACGTTTTTCACGTCGAATATTGCTACTGGGAGGATGACAAAGGCGAATTTTTCGTCATCGAAGATGTAACAAATAAAAAGGCCGAACTAAATTTAGTTGGGTGTGCAGGATATTACGACGTGTCCAGGGAGAGAGGTGAAAGGTGAGAAAAATGTATCTGAAGCCGGAGGCGAGAGGAAAGGGAATCGCTCGAGCAACGCTAGCTATGTTGGAAGAGAAGATTCAACGTAAAGGTTTCAAAACGATTTTCTTACAAACGCACAGCAAGCTTGAGAGGGCGCGTAGGTTGTACGAAGCAGCTGGATACGTCAACTCGCCCGGCATTATTACAGCGGGCGACACACTATTGAAAAAAACGCTCGATTGATAGATTTGTAAGAAATAAAATAATTCACCCCGTGACTTGTAAAAATTCCATTGATTTGAGGGGTAGAGTTCGCACTAAAGAAGGAAAAGATGTTTCAGAGTGAGTTTTATAGAACACTTCACCTTATTGAACGCAGGCGTCGATTCTCTCATCTGCTTTCTATAGTAATGAACCCCTGCAAACATAAACGTCATTACAATAGATAGTCAGCGTCGTTTTATCTGGAGCTGGGCATGACGAAATCAGAGCCACCTCTTGACTTATTCACAGTTCTCAGTACGGGACCCTTAAAAGATCATCGTAATGAATAGAGATTCCAAAAAACGAGTTCTTCAGCTTCACGTTGGGAACGACAACTACGTTGTGAGACACTGGACGCCTAAAGATAGGGATCCTGTTGTCAAAATCGTGCGGGATATTATCGTTTCTGTGGGAGTGCAATAGGAGCCAGAGGGACAACGACACAGAGACGTTCTTCATGTAAAAGATTGCTACTTGAAAGATGACAAAGGCGAATTTTTCGCCATCGAAGATGTAACAAATGGAAAGGCCGAGTTATTTGGGTGTGGGACGTGTCCAGAGAGCGAGGCGAACCGAGCGTGGAGGTGAAAAAAATGTATCTGAAGCCGGAGGCGAGAGGAAAGGGAATTGCTCGAGCAACGCTAGCTATATGATGGAAGAGAGGATTCGACGTAGAGATTTCAAAACGATTTTCTTACAAACAAACACCAACCTCGAGAGGGCGCGTAGGCTGTATGAAGCAGCCGGATACGTCAAATCACACGGAATTATTACTGTAGGCAACACTATTGAAAAAACGCTTGATTGAAAAATAAAAATTTGTGAGCACTGTACCGCCAAATCATTTGCTTTTAGAGTCAAAGTCCCTAGTCCACCTAGAAGAGTATGTGTACCAATGTCACGGTTCATTTCCCCGCCTCGCTTGAGATCACGAATAGCCCTAACAGTAGCAAGAAAGAAATGCTAAGCTGACGCTTTCTCAACTCACATCACTGCGCGACGATCAGAGCGATTCGTACACGCATCTTCGAAGTAAATCATTCATAGGTTGGTTCTTATACGTACGTACCCCCAGTCTGCAAGGCGTGTGCGAAAGAAAAAACGACAAAAAAAAGCCAGTGGCTTTGTCAGCTCGATGTCGCCTCGTCTCCATTCGCGCCCTCCTCCGCTTTGCTCTGTTCCTCGACGCCCGCCTGTTTCATCAGCTCCCCTATGTTTTTCTCGAGGTCGTCTAGACGACTGCTCATATCGTCCAGTGGGAGAAGATCGTGCGAGTCAAGGTTATTAATAGTCTATCGCCTACGAAATTTTCGCGTCACTGCGACTCTACGAGAAGGATATTTCTTCCGAGGATTTGGTCCGACATCGTTTGGAATTTGTCTTGCTAAAAGAATCGACTCCTATACAAAGCGTTTGATAGTGCAGAAGCGGATACCATTTGTTGAAGGAGGCCCTGAACCTGCGCGAAAGGAACAAAAGCCTTTCATCTCGAAAACGAGCGAGAAATCGCCTTACGAAACCAGAAAGATCTTGAACGTTCTCCGCTTGACCCTTATCGTCGCTCATCGCTGAAAGAAGAAGTGTTGCCAGTGGCGAAAAACGCACGCTACTGACGCTAGCAGTAGCGCGCTGCTCCCCCGGAAGTGGACAGTAAACAATTTTTGAAATTACAGTACTTGCTGTCATGCATTAGTAATGCCGTGCTTGTCTTTGTTAAAATCTTCTTCTTGCTCCTCGTCGTCGTCGTTTCCTCTAGGCGATTTTCTCTTCAATAGTTCCATTGCTTCTTTGCCTGTGATTTTTGCATCATTCCATTGTTTTTTCTTTTCTTCATTCCAGTGAGAAGATCTTATTGCCACAATCAAGAGTACTAAAACGATAAATGAGCCGCAAAGGCTCACAGCCAAGAGAACTGCAAAGACACAGTCACAGTGCTCTGTCAATGGACTGCCAGTCACCATTTCTGTACTACCTGCAGTTGACAAAAACGTCTTACGAGAAGAATTGCTTAGTGACGACCTTCTAGCATCGTCGTCGGCGTCGTCATCAAACGCCACTGGTTCCTTCGTACCGTACAAAACGAGAGTCCAATCAACTAACTCAGGATTGACTCGAGCGCCTTTGTGTTCAACAGACAACGTCCAAATTCCCGCCGGATCTTCGCCCCAGTTGTGAGTCGTCATAAACGGCCATTCATGAAAACCCGCCTGGCTCTTGTCGTTCGGTCGATAGTGAAGCAACTGGGAGCGCGTACCGCTGGGCGACGTGAGAGCAATGCTGATCGATCCTCGGGGATTAGCATAGATGGTGACGCGAGCCTGAACGTGCTCGAGGTACCGCACCTCGGCGTCGCTACCTCGGCATCCGTCCGTGCTCAGACGAAGTTCAAGTCCGGCAACGGGAACGGAATGCCGCCTGCGCTCCGACACTTCGCAGACGTGCTGCGACGGCACGGTCGTCCACAGACGAGCGTGATTGACGAGAGACGCGGCATCAATAATGCCGTAACCGAACTTGTGGCTCACTTTCCGACCGACACCGTTCGTCGTCCAGTCCAAGCCATTTGGACTAACAACGCGCGACGAGCGAACAACGATATGCTGCACGTCGCGCCAGGTTAAATCGGGGCTAAAAGAGAAGATAAATATTAGTTTGATTTCAGTTTTGTGTTGTCACTTCGCTTCCAAGGCCAAAGCCAATAAGCCAGCTGCTAGAGGAGCCGATGCCGAGGTGCCGCTGTGTTCCGTCGTGCACTTGCCGTGAAGATCGGTCGATGACTGTAAGGAAAAGGAAAATCAACCTAGAGATGGCGTCGATGACGTTAGAAAGCTTCTCGACGTCATCGATGCTAACATTCCTTTGCGCTCTTACGATCATCTTTGACGGATTGTTTCCGCTGCTAAATGTCGACGCCAACGTCGACGAGCACGATTCGAGATACCAGGGCACGACGCCGGAGCTTGTCGCCGAGCTGATCGATAACGTGTAAATGCTGTTCGTGTAACCGTCGCAGTTGCAACAGTCGTGATCACGACCCCCGTTGCCAGACGCCCAGACGAATATCGAGCCACGTCCGTTGCGGCCCTACACGGAACGTTCTCTTCCCATTCCGATTCGGCACGTGCATTTCGACAGACCTTTTCAACGCCGTCCTTCAGTACTTGGCGGGTGAGACGACCTGGTCCGTCGACCGTTGCTCCGTCGTCATCGGGACCCCAGCTGCTGCTGTAAATGTCTACGTGCTGCGGATTCAATCCGAGAGAGCGAGCTTCGGTTGAATCGGTGATGACGCCATCGAGCATGCGAACACCTAGATATAATAGGAGAGACGGTGGACGTTGTGCTCGTACGAACTCCAGCTGACTTGCCTCCGATTTTTGAACTGAATGCGACGCCTACTCCACATATGCTGTTTTTGGTCGCAGCTACTTCGCCAGCGCACCGTGTGCCGTGCCTTCAAAAATTAATTTAGCGAATATCGTCTATCAGCGCTCAGCATTATACCTGTTTTCTTCATACGAGGAATACGTGTACCTCGGGAAGGGGTCTTCGTCGTTGTCATTCGCATCGTAGCTAGCCTGGTCATCCTAAACAGAATAAGGCGTGTAGCACGAAATTTAGAGACCTCTGGTAATCGTACGTAGTTGTCTTTTATATCTGGATGAGTGTACTCAATACCTAACGAACACCGAGGAAGAAAATTGTCGGTATTGAAGTCAAACTGGATGCGACTAACCGTCGTCGAGAATACTAACGACGACGTCCTTTCCACTGATGCCCTGCTTCCAGACAGGCATTACGTTGTGATCCATACCGTCAGGACGACGCTGAAGTTGCACGATTAAAATTTGTCTGCATTGGATGTTTCTTACCAGATACCATTGCCGTGGCCAAAGAGGATCCTTTGGAACGCTAAACTCTCTCTTCACCCTTTTACGCCCGACTTGCTGCTCGACCCATTGTACCTAGAAACGGATCTCAGATATATATCCGCCTCCTCCATCATTGTCAGTCCTCTTTCACCTCCGGTTCAGCGCGCAGACGACGCGTTAGCAAGTGGGCCGATCTCTTTGATCGACGAGGGTGCGAAGGACGAACAAACGAGAAAAAAGACTCGAGGGAACCGATCTGAGGCAAAGGAGATACGAGTAAAGGCGGGGATTGCGTTTCGATCAATACTCACCAAGCCGCGGTTCACGTAGCCGTACTTCTCTGCAAGCCGATCGGCTTTCTCTTTTCCCCCGTCCAACTCTACTATCCATTCGTTTGTGAAGTACGCATTCTCGTTGGCCCCAATCGCTGCGACGGCGCAACAAATGAGAAAAAACAAAAACGGGAGCAGTGTCGGCTCATCTCCTCTCATCGTCGGGTGCGAATGAAACGCAGACGTAAAGTAAGGCTATTTATCGGCCCGTTATTAGTTAGGGGCACTGCTTTATAACAACTCCTACTCTGCTAAGATTACAGCAGTTTAGAAATAAGTTTACATATTACGTGAAAGCGTACATTTACTAAAGAGCAACTGTTACGTCCCAATTTATTTTTATCATCACGAGTTGAAGAATTCATCGACAAACGAATTCATGTACACGACTTCTTACTTTTCGATAAAATGTTGACGGAATATATAAAATCCTACAGACGATCTCCGGCCCGATTCAGCTCTTCGTACTCGTCGTCGTCGGACCGATCGCCGGAAAGACTGAACTCGGCGTCGGTCGTCAGCGGATGGTACTTCGTCACTTTTCTGCACCAACCTGGACGCGACGACGACTTGGCAACGACGATCAAAAGCACGATAACTGCAATTCCGATGACGCTTCCTAAACAGAGTCCCGCACGTTACGTCGAATCAACTGACCGAATGCTGAGTCCACTTACCAATCACGGCAATCAAATAGCGACGTTTCGGTTGAGAGGAGGCGCCGATTTTATCAGGAGTCGAAGTGCGATGCTTGTCTTCTGTTGGAGAAGTTTCTAGAGAAGACCGGCTGTCAGCCCGTTCGGTCGCAGATCCTGGGATTTGAGACGGAACGATGCACTTCGTCGTGTGAAGACTCTTCGAGCAGTCGCAGCATCGAGCCGATTTCGAACGAATCTCCTTGTCCGAGCAACAGCGAAGACACCGGCTAGTCACCTTGTGAAAAAGACGCGCATCTTGGCACGACAGACACGAGGCAGGACCGTCGCCGTTGCACGACAAGCACGACGAATCGCACGGTCGGCAAGAGTCGTCTTGGGCGCGATATTCGTTCGACTTGCATTCAGAAACGCATCGGCCTTCGTAAACGACTCGATCGGCGGTACAGGCGAGGCAGTCTTGTCTACCACCGCCAGAACAAGTCCGACAGTCGACGTGGCACTTACGACACGATCGGAATTCTTTGTAATAGCCGATAGGACAGGCCGTCAAGCATTGGCTGCCGTCGAAGAGAATCTCCTTCGTCTTACAGCTAACGCACGAATCGCGTCCGCCGCCGCGACACGTCTGACACGACTCGTCGCATTGTTTGCACTTGCGTGTCGTTTCGTTATGGTGAACCGTTTCGTTAGAGTAAAAGCCTCCAGGACAGGTCGACGAGCATTTTTTCTCGACGAGGACGGCGTTGCCGAGACACTTCGTACAGTTCGTCTCGAGCGGTCCGTCGCAGGCAAGACAGGATCCGTGGCACGGGCTACAGCGTCGTCCGTCGTCGACTTGCTCCACGTACATTCCGTCGGGACAACGATCGACGCACTGGCCGTCGAATTTGATCAATCTCTCGACGCATTTCAGACACGCGTTGCTGCTCGGTCCTCGGCACGCCGAACACGACTCGTCGCACGGCCGACACGTCTTGTCCGCCGAGTCGTAGTAGCCGTCCGGACACGAGTCGACGCACGACGTCGATTGTGCGAAGTAGAAGAATCGGGTCGCGCATTCGGTGCACTCGTTCGCCGTCGGACCGTCGCACTTGGCGCATCGGGCGTCGCAGTCTCGGCATCGACGATCGACGGAACTGGCGTAGCTTCCGCTTTGGCAATGTTCGACACAATGCGAGCCGTCCAAATAGGCCGTTTCGTCCGCGCACGAGAGACAGTCGTCAGCGTCGTCGCCTTCGCACGACTCGCACGAGGAATGACACGGCAAACACGAATCGAGCTCGACATCGAGCCAGTAGTGCTGAGCAGGACAACTGGAGACGCACGAGCCGTTGAACACTTTAAGATCGTCCGCACACTTGGTACACGCTACTCTGCTGTCGTTGTCCCCGTCGGACATTTCGTCCCCCTCGGACACTTCGCATCGAAGGCATTCGGCTTCGCACGAATCGCACCGCATTGCTGTACGATTGACGTAGTATCTGTCCGGACAACGCGTCAAACATTCGCCGCTTTGCGTCAGAAGAACTTTTCCGTCGGCGCAGCTCGTGCACGTTTCGCTCGCGCCGTAGCACGTATGACAGGCGTCGCTACAGGGACGACAAACGTGCGTCGAATGATCGTGCCACGTTCCGGCTGAACAGGACGTCGCGCACGACGGTCCGTCGCGTACAAATGTCGGGTTGCACGACAGACAATTGCTGGCGGATAGAATGCAAGCTCTGCACGCTTTGTCGCATTGCTGGCACGTTCTCGTCGCTTCGTCAGCGTACATGCCTTCGGGGCAGCTCGCCCCGCACCTACCGCCGCTGAGAACCAAGTCGTCTGAGCAGCTGGTGCAGTCCGTCTCGCGAGAACCCGAACACGTTTCACAAGTCGAGTAGCACGGTTCGCAGACGCTTTCGTCGACCTTGGGATGATGTTTCGCAGGGCAAACCGTTACGCACGTTGTCGTCATCTGATGGAAATAAGTTCCATTGCTACAGGATAAACAATCGGTTGCCAAACCGCCGTCGCAGTTGGCGCAGGCGGCGTTGCACGGCGCACACTTACGCGCCGTTTCGTCGTAGTACTGACGATTGGGGCAGTCTTTTGACGGCACGCATTGACCTTGGTTCAATTCCAAATTGTGCTCACAGCTGAGGCAATCGACTTCGTTGGGACCGAAACAATTGAAGCAAGAAGCGTGACACGTGCGACACGTCGTCTCCGCGGCGTACGTACGATTCGGACACGAGTCGAAACACGACGACCTATGGAGAAACTTTCCTTTCGAACACGTTAAGCAATTGGATTCGCCGCCAGCCGTGCAATTCTCGCACGCTTTCGAACAAAATCGACACACTCCGGCATCCGTCGCCGCGTACGTGCCGGACGGACAGTCGCGTCGACACGACGATTCGAATAGAAAAAACGGTTTTCGACACGCCGTGCAATTCGTCGTCTCGCCGACGCAACGCTCGCAATTGACGTCGTCGCATTTTGCGCACGTCCCGTCGACAGCAGTTACGTATCCAGTCGGGCAATCGTCGACGCATCGACGATCAAAGAGCAATAGTCCCTGTCGACACGAAGTGCAGTGCTCAGGTCCCCCCTGATCACAAGTGAGACACGTGTCGTCGCACTCGCCACACGACATATCGATGTCGTTCGCCCATTCCGACTCGGCGCACTCATCAACGCACGTCGAACGACGCAGATAATACTCGTCGTAGCATTTCGTGCAGTCGTTTTCCGTCAATCCCGCGCACTCGGCGCACGGCGATCGACACAACGCGCACGCTTGCGTCGAGTTATCGCCGTACCATCCAGACGGGCACGTCGACGCGCAACGGCCGTAAGATAGAAACTTCGGCGACGTGCACGACAAACAGTCGTACTCGGTCGGACCGTTACAACTCCGGCATCCCTTGTGACACGGCAAACATTTTCCGGCGTCTTCGTATTGCCCTTCGGGACAGAAAAAACGGCACGTCGAGTTCTCGAGAACGTAGAATTCGCGACAGGCGACGCAGCTATTCGGGCCCGCGCCGTCGCAACTTCCACAAGACTCGTCGCATTCCAAACACGTTTGCTCGGCAACGTCACCGTAGTAACTCTGAGGACAACTGTCCACGCAGCGCGAGTCGGAAAGGAAGAGCGGCGTTTGACACGACGTGCACTGATCGTCGGACGGACCGTCGCAATCGTCGCAACTCGCGTCGCACTTCTTGCACACGTACTCGTCGCCGTCGCGAAACTTGAAAAAGCGGACGGGACACGAGTCGAGACAGCGACCGAGGTGGAAGGCGAGAGGAAAGCGACAGGCGTCGCAATCGTTCGAACCCGGTCCCGAACACGAGCTGCATGTCGAATTGCACGACTCGCATCGATCGGTCGTCTCGCGATACGTGCCGGGAGGACACGACTGGAGGCATCGACCGTCGTTGAAGACGAGTCCCGTCGCGCACGAGAGACAACTTTCCGGTCCAGAGTCCTCGCACGTCTCGCAATTGGCGTCGCACGGGCGACAGGCGGGCGCGCCGTCGTCGGTGAAACCCTGATAGTATTTATCGGGACACGTCGGCGTGCACTCGAACGTGTCCTCCACCCAAACTCGCGTCTTGTCGCACGCCAGGCAATCGGTCTTCTCGTCGCCGCGACATTTCGCGCACGTCGCGTCGCACGAACAGCACTCTTTCGTTCCACGCGACGACGACGATAAATACGTCCCGTCGGGACACTGTTCCACGCATCGACCGTCAGCCTTTGCCAATCGCGGCGAACAGGTCAAACACTGGTCGGCATTCGCGCCCGAACACGTCGAACAGGATGAATGGCAAGAGAGGCAGGACGCCGGATTTTTTCGAGTCGTAGCCAAGAACGATCCGGGCGGACATCCCTCGATGCACGCTCCGTTGGAAAGCGTGAAATTCGACGGACAGTTCGAACAGTCCGTCGGCATTTCTCCCGTGCACGAAGCGCAGCTCGAATGACATAGCAAACATTCCTTACTCTCTTCGTCGCCGTACAGGCCGTCCGGACAGGCGGCGACGCACCGCGCGAACCCGTCGTCGCCGTTGAGACGATAGTGTCGGCACTGGTTGCACTCGTACGCCTCCTCGCCCGAACAACCGCCCTCGCATTCGACGTGACAGCGTTGTTCGTCGCGTTGCGGTCGTTCCTTCGTTCCGTGAAGAACGAGAGTCCACTGGACGAGTCGAGCGGTCGTATACGATCCCTTTTTCTGCACTTCAAGCGTCCACTCGCCGTCGGGATTCTCTTCCCACACGTGAGTCGTCATGAACGGCCAGCCGGAGAAGCCCTGACTGGACGAATCGGCGACGCGAAAATGCAGCAATTGCGACGCCGTTCCGCTAGGCGACGTCAATCGAAAGGCGACCGATCCGCGACGATTCGATTTGAGTGTAATTCGAACTTGAACGTGCTCCAAGTAACGAACTTCCTTCTTGTCGCCTTTGCATCCGTTCGTCGTCAGCTTGAACGTCGCCGACGACGACTTTATCTCTTCGTTGATGTATTTCGGGCCAATTTCGCATATGCCTTTCGGAGGAACTGTGGTCCACGTCTTCGCCAATTTCACGAGCGCCGTCGCGTTGATGATGCCGTAGCCGAACTTGTGACTCACTTTGCGACCGGCTCCGTTCGTCACCCAACCCCTGTCGCGAGGATCGGTGAGACGACACGATCGCACAGTCAAGTGCTGCATGTCGCGCCACGTCAGTTTGGGACTGCAAGAGAAAAAGACTCAATGCAAGACAGCAATAAGTAATGAGTCTGGGAGCCTACTTCGCTTCGAGTGCGAGAGCAAAAATGCCGGCAGCCAAAGGAGCCGAAGCAGACGTCCCCGTGTGTCCTTTTGTGCACTTGTGATGAAGATCCGTAGTTACCTAAATCAATAAATCAATAAATCAATAAATGAACAAATGAATAAAGCTTTTGTACGATTTGCTTCTGTGAGTATCCTCCGCTACTGTACGTTGAAGCCAGCGTTGACGCACACTGTTCCATGTACCACGGCATGCCGCCCGTATCAGTTGCTGAGCTGATTGATAGCGTATATATGCTGTTGGTGTAGCCGTCGCAATTGCAACAGTCGCCCGACTTCCCTCCGTTTCCTGACGCCCAAACGAAAATAGACCCGAGACCACCACGTCCCTAGTAAAAAAGGAAGACCGACGTCACTTCCTTTTTTTCCACTGCGATTCTCGTGTACCTTTGCTACGCCGTCTGCAAACGCTTTCCTCGCCAATCGTGCCGGTCCGTCTACCGTGCGACCGTCGTCGTCGGGACCCCAACTGCTACTGTAAATGTCAATGTACTGCGGCTGAAGGCTCAGCGAGCGGCCCTCGACGACATCCGTCACGTCGCCGTCTAACATGCGAACGCCTAAGCAACAAGAACTCTTGGTCGGATACTTGGTCTCCTCCCTGTTTCTAACCCACCGCCTATATTCGCATTATACGCCACACCCGCGCCACACACGTTGTTCTTTGCAGCAGCCACTTCGCCAGCGCAACGCGTCCCATGTCTCAATAATAAGAACAAATTAATTAAACGTATTAATAATGTATTATCCTGCTACCTGTTTTCATTGGAGTAATCATAGCGAGGCATAGGATTGGCGTCGTTTGAGTTATAATCGTGGCTTGCTTTTGCATCCTACGTAGAGGAAACGTTTCGTTGCGCATGGGAACACTAGGGCGGCAAGCTGCGTACGTAATTGTCCTTTAAATCGGGATGATTGAGTTCGATTCCTTGTCAAAGAAAACAATAACTGCATGATTGAAGCGACATCGAAGGTTTGTCTTTACCGTCGTCCAAAATAGACACGACAACTCCCTTTCCAGAGTAACCCTCTTTCCACGCCGGTACGACGCTATGATCCAATCCCTTTGGACCTGACGCCTGACCAACGTTCAGCTAAAAGAACAATTTCTTCTCTCTCCTCTCCTTTGCAATTTGACTTTGCTCACCAAATACCATTGTGATGACCACAGTGGATCTGTCGGCATCTTGAAGTCTCGTTTCACGCGCTTTCGAACGACCTGCTGTTCCACCCACCGCACCTAAAGAGAATTCAATTGACGATCTCATTAACTAATTAATTAAACCCTATTACAAACGATCGTCCTGCTAATTTATTTGTCGATTAACTATAATACGTACATACCGCGACGTCACGAGAAAAAGCAAAATTAGCAAATCAGGGTTCATGTCGTGCAAGGGGCCCCCGCGCGAGGAACTACACTGTACTGTACAATAGGGTCGTCGCTCGTTTTTCTCGCTTACGTTCGAATCGACGACGAGGCGTACGGTGTGCTCGTGTGCCGCGCGTCGCGAGCGACGCGGATGGGCGAGTCGTTTGAAGTGATAGAACGTATCTAACGTTCCGACCTGCGCGAGTAGAGTTTACCGAAGAGGACGCGTGTCGTTTCCGGCTCGCTCACTCGTCCCACGTTCGTGAATCCGCGCATTCTCGCTATTCTGTCCGCCATTTGGGGACCGCCGTGTATTTCCACGGCCCAGTCGTTCGTGTAGGTCAATTCGGATGCGGCGACGGAACAGTAGAATGCGACAAAAACGGCGAACAATTTAGCGTCCGGCATTGTGTCACGAAGACGCTTTATACGCATGCGTTGCCACTCGCGTAATCTTGATTGATTCAATACGTTCGCTGTCCACAACAGCGAATCGTTTTTCCGAGTCGTTCGCTTTAGTAGAAGAGTAGTCGACATCTAGGAAAATTTTCGACTCAGCTAAAGCGCGTCGTGGCTCACATTGAACACCAGAACGCCGAAACGACATGCGGAATGGAAGTTAGGGCGCAGATCGATGATCGGGCCGTCTACATGGCCGGCGAAACGATATCCTGCACCGTCGTCCTAAAAAACCCGAACGCGGGCCCCGAATCGGGCCCCAAGAACCTAGCGTGGCTGAGCGCTCAAATCCACTGCCAATGCCAGTTCGACGACGCGCTTCTTCGCGCGCCGCCGAACAACGGAACGCGCGAAGAGTCGTCCGATCTTCTAAAGCAGCGCCCTCATCTCCAAACGACGAGCTTTGTTCCAACGAAAGGTAAAAGGACACGACACGCCTTTTAGTAATAACCTCGCGTTTTCTTCCCATGGGCACTCTCTCAATCGAAGGAGAGACGGGCATGTGTTCGATGTCGACCGAAGCGATCGTGCTCGCCTGCGACGTTCGACTCGAACCGGGCGAAAAGAAGACATGTAAGTACACTAGACTAGACTACCACCTGTCTATTGTGACCTCTGTGTGTTTTTTCTGAGTAATGAGTAAAGACCCTTTCTTTAGTGATCATAACTAAAGGGTGTCATCTCTTAGATGTGTACACGGATGTCGTGCCCTTCGACTCGCCGCCGTCCTATCGAGGTCACATGGTGATGTACAGTTACAAGTTGACGGTCGGTGCTCAGCGGATCAATGGATTGACGAAAATGCTTAAAATTCCTTTTCGAGTTCTGTGCATTCCAGGTGAGGTGGCGACGATTTGCGTGCTTGTAATTGTAAACTCTCTCTCTCTTTGATTCAGAACATGCTCTCTTGCCTCGGGCTGTGGCTTTGGCCAATCCGTATTCTTGTCAGGAGGAGGATGTTGATTCTGTGACATTGGCATTTCACAGGATCATGTCAATTGCTTCGCAGCGCAGTGCAAGTTAGATCTAACTGGATCTGACTGCATCTTGTTGCCACTTGCTTTCTATCATTTATCTTTTAGGAACTCTCAGTGTTGCATGCCATCGAGGCACAGTAGTCCGATGTCTCCCTATGAAAGATTCGTATCGGCTGGGTGAAGAGGTTTCATTCACGTTGGATTTTTCAACGGGGACCGTCGTCTGTCAGCAGGTACCCTGATTAGAGTAAAAAAAAGCAATGCTTCAAATATGCGTTCCCATATCAGGTATCCGTTACTGTTCAGTGCGAGGAGAACATACCGCAGGAGTGCTGGGCCAATCACGCTCGAATTCAACCGGCAGTGAAGTCGTATTCGAAACGACACAACTTCTGCCTTCACACAAAGAGACTCCATTTCAATTTGCCCATACCACTAACAGCGACCCCGTCATTCACCACGGACCTCGGTAACGACAGCCTGTCGCATAGCATTCACATTCAACTTTTTCCTCATAGTGATATTCTCGTGGAAACTTCACTTTGAGTTTCTTCTCTGCGTCAAGTCGGCCAGCATGACGTCGATGCCCGTCCAACGGGCAACGCGCAGTCATACGCCCACTCGAGCGTTGCCGCCCTCGTCGCCCCTTCGGATGCCCGACGAGCTACGTCTCGGCAATTCCGACACGCCGACGGAGACTCTGTCGTGGGATTTTCCGATCAACGTGCTCCCTTCTCATCCGAGTCACGTTGCCGTTCTGGCCGGTCGGCCCCCTTCCCAATCGGTGATTTTATGAACTTTAGTAGTATTTTCTATATTTGGATACTAACTAAGCACGTAAACGTACACGGTTAACTGCTTTTTTGCACCGATTCATACTGGATCGATCTTTAGTGTACGCGAATGAAAATGTCTTCTCTCGTTTTTATGCATACAGACCGCCCATCTAAAAAGAAAGCGTTTTTTTTGGATTGAGGAGATATATGAGCTCTACGTTTATTGCTTCGGCTTCTTCGTCTGATAACGGTTTTCTCCGATACTTAAATGGAGTGCAATCAAACGATGAGGCTGCTGTTTTGCTCTGCGACGCCGCTCCTGATTCCATTGCTGCTAAAGAGACGAGAATTTTCCTTTCTGGGCTGCTCGATCGGTTTCGCTACGTCTTACCCTGCTCATCGGGTCTTCGTCTTGTCGGAAACCGAATGAGAGGCTTGTGGGCCTCGACTGATCGCACGACTCGGCGCAAGGCGGACGACATGGTCTCGTTGCTGACGGTCTAAAGCGCGCTAGTTGCGCCTGCATCGTATGCATCCCGGAAGTGGTTGGACGAAGATGTGCTAATGTTTATTGATGCTTTTCTCATTCAGTTCCGCGATATCCATGACGAGCGTCGCTGTTTTGTTGTCGCTCGTCTTCTACGAATGCGCCCATTCCGCCCTTTATACCAATCACTGGGCAGTGGAGATGCACGGAAGTGGAGACGTCGAGGCAGCAGCCAATGAGCTGGCGGCAAAACACGGATTCCGAAACTTGGGAAAGGTTCCGCGAAATAGCGAACCGATCGGAATCAGACAAAAGCGTGACTTCTTTCTCAGGTAGGAAACCTAGACGGTGTCTATTGGTTTCAGCACGATGGAACGAGAACAACGAGAAGCATTCCACAGTCAACCATCGCGGACAGTCTGAAGGCCGAGGAACAGGTTAGACCCCGACAAAAGATGTCGACAATTATCCCATCAGCGAACCTAATCGCGGAAATTCGGTAACGACCGTCTTTTTTTTGTTCGCGTTCTACGAAAGGTTATCTGGGCGGAGCAGCAGGAAGTGCGAGAGCGTCCTCACCGAAACGCTGTGCTCCTGCCGAGCGATCCCCGTCTACGGGAACAGTGGTACATAGTAAGACACATACGCGAGAGCGACGTACGCGCCCCGATCCTCAGTCGTAACGGTATTAGAAAAACACAGGGCAGGCACGCGGACCGCCTCGGCTCGACCACAACATTGTTCCCGTGTGGGAAACGAACCTGACCGGTCGAGGCGTTGTTGTCGGAATAGTTGACGACGGTAAGGTCTGGCCCACACATTGTGTCCCCGCCTGGCTAATAGTAGCAACGCTCAAGGAATCGAATACCGTCATCCAGACCTCGCCGAGAACTACGTACGTGCATCTGTTTTCTAATAACGCCAATACACTTCCTAACGTTTACGCTCCTCGCGAAGGCTGCCCATGCTAGCTACGATTTCATTGAAAACGATAGGGATGCAAAGCCTCGCTACGATACGACGACGCCGCAGAGGTTCGGACGCCGAAAGAATAGTCAAATCACGCCTAATACATTTTTTATAGACACGGTACGCGCTGTGCCGGAATCGTCGCGGCCGCCGCCAATAACATCTGTGGCGTTGGCATTGCCTATAATTCGAGAATCGCCAGCATTCGCGTGCTCAGCAAAGGCATGACCGATTTGAGGGAAGCAAATGGGCTCAGCTATCAAACAGATAACATCGACATATTTACGGCCAGCTGGGGTCCGGTCGATAAGGGCGAGGCGCTCGACGGTCCGGGTCCCCTCACAAAAAGGGCAATGAGAAAAGCGGCTGAACAAGTCAGCAAATGACGTCGTAGCGAAGCTAACGTGAAACTAATTGCTTATTAATAGGGTAGGGGAGGAAAGGGCACTATCTACGTATGGGCAACGGGAAACGGCGGGCTTTACGACGACAGTTGCGCGTGCGATGGATACGTGTCGAACATCTACACAATCGGGGTGAGCTCCGTTACCGATCGAGGCGCATCGCCCTGGTACGCCGAATGGTGCGCCTCGACGCTCGTCAGCACGTACAGCAGTGGCAACAAACTAAAAAACATGGCCGTGGTGCGTTCGTTCTCGCGTAAAAGTCCCAACAACGACGTCTCTAATACATATGCGTAGTTGACTACGGATTTGAACGGGAAATGCACGTCCCAGCACACTGGAACTTCGGCTTCGGCCCCAATGGCTGCCGCTATAATTGCTCTCATGCTCGAAGCGAAGTATATCTCTTCTACCCCTCCCACTTCACAATACAATGCTCTTTATCTCTTTAGTCCTCGTCTAACGTGGCGTGACGTGCAACACATTCTCGTTCGAACGGCCGATATAACGTCGCCCGACGATTCGGATTGGATAACGAACGGGGCCGGATTTCGCGTGAATCACAAATTCGGATTCGGAATTATAAACGCCCTAAAAGCCGTCGGACTGGCGAGGACGTGGTGGCCCAGTCCGCGCCAGGCCGTCTGCATCGTCCAGCCCCATATTCACAACGTAGTCATCCCAGTGAGAACTCGTCGCGACATTCAACCGATTTCCGTCTACACGGACGCGTGCAAGGACACCGATCAAGCGATTGGCGCTCTCGAGCACGTCGTCCTCGTCGTCACGATAACGACGTCGGTTCGAGGCAGCGTCGCCGTCACGTTGACGTCGCCTCAAGGAACGACATCGACGATGCTGCCTCGACGTCGACGCGATCGTTCGACGCACGGGTTTCGTCATTGGCAGCTAATGACGACGCATTTGTGGGGAGAAAATCCCGTCGGCGAGTGGAAAGTGAAGGTTACGAAACTGAACGAAAGCGTGCAAGCGCGGCTCGTCGGCTTCGAGTTGCACCTTTACGGAACCGAAGCGAAACCTCGAGATTGCACGCTCCACGACTGACTTATTTATAAAAGAAAGAGATCTGACTTACCTGACTATTATCATTATTATTGTCTGTGGAGCAAAAAGAAAGATCTATGATGACATGGTCGCTTTATTTTGGCGATTGAGAGTTTCCGTCCACTCTGAGCAAATTATTCATTAATTAATTAATAACAGTCTATCGGAAGATGACAACTTACTTGAGCAGATACTCCGAGCTATACCCCGGCACTCGATCAATAAACTTGGCGAATTCTCTCGTCGTCTCGACGAGCTTCGTCTCCGCCTCCACTCTCAATCCGTCGATCCTTTCCATCTCCCCTCGACACGACTCCAATTCGACATTCAATCGATCGACGACGCGCTCCAACTCGCCAACGCGTCGACGATGCTCGCCTTTCACCCGACTCAACTCCTCGTTCGCTTTCGCCGCCGTCACCTTCTTTCCGACGTCGACGGCTCTGTCGCGCTCCTCCAGCATACGGGCTTTCAAAGCGGCAAGCGCTTCGCTCTGTCGCTGCGACGCCAATCGACGTTCGTTCTCTAAAGCCGAACGATGCGCGCGCGCCACGCGTTCCGATTCGTCGCGCGCTAAGCGTCTCTCGTCCTCGCGCGCTCTCGCGATCGCCTCCGCTTCGGCGACGGCGTACTGGCGTTTCGCTTCGTCGAGACTCGCTCGGAGTTGGCGTTCGGCCGTCGCTCGTTCGATTTTCGCTCGTTCGTCGACGCGCGACGTCGCGATCGCTTCCATTCGTCGCGTTTCGGCGCGTACCGCTTTCTCGCGATCGATTTCGCACGTTGCGCGTATCGTCGCTTTCTCGCGCTCCGCTTCGTCTCGCGCCTTCGCGAGTTCGTCCTCTAGCAGTCGTCGCGCTTTCGCCCACACTTCAGCTTCGTTGCGAGAGACTGCTTCTTCTTTTAGTCTCTCCCATTTCTCGTCGACGTCTTCCTTCACTCTTTGACCGATTTCTAGGTCGAGGATGAGCGACTAGACGCTTCGTAGCTCGTACGACCCACCTAGAATAGAGTCGTGCGTGACGTTTTGGATTTTACGGTGATCTGTTGAAGCCATCTTATCCGGGGTTTAGTTCTGTTGCTAGGTGCGCGAGTTCTCGTTGCTATGGTCTGTTCTTTTCTGTATTTGAACACGTGATACTTGTTCCCTTGACTACGTAGCTTTGTATACACCACAATCACTAATGCGAACTGACGTGATAGGCCTTTCATTTCTTGCAGGCAATTCTTCAATTTTCTTTAGCACATCCGATCCTTCAACAATTTTTCTAACACATATTTAATTACTGACATTCAGTCTCGTCACATCTTTTTACCCAAAGGCAACAAAAGACTTGTCCATCCACTTGGACGGCTTTAGTGTGATGTAGAACTGCGAACCGTTTGTGTGAATTCCTTTATTCGCCATTCCAATAATTCCTCGTGAATCATTAGACATGCTGAAACTTTCATCTAGTGACAGTTTTTACTCACAGAGAATAAAGCAAATTATTGTATCTAGACCTGGAAAATTTGGACCGTATATGCTTTCACTGTGAGCACCCGAGCCTCCTAGAATATCTATGAAAAAAAGAAATTGTGCCATTTTCTGCTCCAGATTATACGTTCAAACTCAGTACCTCCGCCTTGAATCCAGCCACCGGCGACAATACGATGAATTAGGCTGTCCTTGTAGTGCAGCGTTTGGCCACTTTCTGTTGCGTGACCAACACACAGTGCTTTGAAATTCTCGCAAGTCTTTGGACACAATCGCTTGCAGAGCTAGAAAGTGTCGCGACTCTTCACTTCAAAGTTACAGGAAATTGATTTTCTTACTTCGAAAATCAGCTTTCCTACATCACTTCCATCAATAGAAATAGTCATATAAACAAAATCAACCTATACAAATCTAGTCATTTCTAAGAGGAGGCCAGCAGAAATCATACAGTACACACATCATTTCCAAGAAACCGCTCCTTGTACGCATCCTTTGCCATAGCAGCATACAATGGAAATGGCCTATAGATAAAAAATACATCAGACAACAGTAAAGCAAAGTACATTTTGATCTCACATCGAATCTTTGACGTCATGGGTGTTTTGGGCCCATTGCAGAAAGGCATCTGCACCTCCTATTACTTCTTCGTTTGAAAACACAACGACAGACCGAGTCAGCGCGGTATCGTCAAAAATTCCTTGCAATTCCTGAATCAGATAATTTAGTCTATAAAAATTCTTCGTGCAATCGGTCCGTCGCCTACGTGCTTCTTTTCTGTCAGGTACGCCTCCCATTCGAATTCGAGCAGTCCTGATACAATAGGCTTTGCAAAGCACGCCGGCTTTCTTTTATAGAGGGCCTAGCCAAGGCTCAAAGTTTAGGTTTGACACTAGAGCACACGTTCTTTTTCACCTCTGCGACTTTTGCAACTTTTCTATAGCGACCACTTTGAAGAAGACCAACCACTCGAAGAGTTTCCTTCTCCATGTAGGCTCGAGACTCGCTCCTCTCGCAGTTTTTTTGTTTATTTACTTCCCGGATAAGCAACGCGCTTACCCCGGATTGGGAACAGAATCCGTACACATGCCAGGCGCTGAAACGAGCCTTTCTCTTTCTTGAAGACGATCGTTATCATGGTAAACACTTTAATTTTAAGTAAAACATCAGTTTTGGTCGGAATTGTTTACGGGGGGGCCCCCTCTTCCACTTTCGATGCAAATAGGGTGAGCTAGTGGTACTGTTGTCCACCAAAGAACTGAAATTCTGCTACTTTCAACGATTTAGCTGTATTCTAGGTAGAGATCCTCCTACGTTCTACTTTGCACTTCGTCATGTGTCTCCATGGTGGTCCTGGAGGTGCGGCACACGTGAGCTGATAGGGTGGAGCCCAATGGATCGGCGCAACGATCCGACAGTGGTCAACAACCCGATGTTCTTGCCATCGGAAGACAATGTTGACGTTTTTCCAGAGGGATTCTCCAATCCAACCTATTCAACCGCACAGGACGTTGACTTTCCACCTGGTGCGGTAACATTTGGGCTACCTGTTCCTACGTAACTCAGGTGTTGTACTGCAGATGCATACGCAATGTTTGAGGATGACGGGAATTCAAAGACAGACGATGGTCGATTTTTTAGCGTTTGTTGTGCCGGCTTTGCCAGCTCTCACGTGATGCCTTTTCAGGTGGGTACGCTAAAGTTGCAGAGAAGCCGAAAAAGATGAAGAAGAAACGATCGGAAGAGAATTTGTCGCTGGGCTTAACAGGCTCGTCGCAGTTGCCCCTCTTTCGCGACAAAAACAATTACGACTTGAAAAAGAAGTCGCGCCCTTCAAAGGGACTCATTGCCGTGGCCGTCATCGGCCTGATTTTGGCTATTGTCGCCATTGTGCTTGTCGTTCTTCTCATGAGCGGCCTACTCAAGACGAAATCAGACGAAAGTATCATTTCTATTAGATAACAATGATTGCTCAATTATTGATCCGTCTTTAGATGAAGTGATGGTGACAGATGCAGAGGGTCAAGTGCAGCAGGGAACTGTTACCGAAGTATTAGCAGCAATATCGAAGGACCTAAGCAACATCAGAACAGACGTCAAAAACTATCAAGACAGTCAAGAGACGTTGGTGAAGCAGATTGAAATTGTTGTGGTGAGTATCGCTTTTGCACAGCATGCTGTATACAACTTAGGATCCCTTTAGGGTCCTCTGCCAACCTTGCCTCCGACCAAGTTGCCGACGACCGCAGGCTCAGTTGCGCAAACGACTCAACCGGAGACGAAATCGATGCCAACGACTCCGTCGCCGACTACCGAGGAACCGAACGGGGTAATTATTTGTCTCTGTTCTTTGTTTTTCTTTATCAAGTCTCTCTAGACACTTTCGCCTACAAACGGCTCAGTGAACGGTTCAACAACGGGCACTCCTGCCGGTCTCGGAGGCAACGAAACTCGCTCTCCTCAGACGCCAAGTGCTGGGGTTAGTCAAAAACCCGGCGTTACTCAAGCACCTGGTGGTGGTGGTGATACTCAAAAGCCCGGTGTTACACAAAAACCCGGCGTCACTCAAACGCCTGGTGGTTTTACTCAAAAAGCCGGAGTCACTCAGCAACCAGTCACTCAGCAAGCCACTCAGCAAGTCACTGATCCTCCAACAACGCCAACTCCGCAAATGGTGATCTTATTTCCTTTGAGACACAAATTGGACGTTTGATTAATTTTTCTGTAGTTCAATGCCTCTCTTTTTAATGATCTCAACGCCAACGTTATCAGGTCGAGTCTTGCGTCGTTGCCTTTTGGCTGATTCTGTTTACTAGATCATTCTCCTTTAGACTTACAGGGCAGTTGTCGGTTGCTGTGAATAGTCTCGCTGCTCAGTCAAGCCTCTTGAACGATCTTCAAAAGGAAATAGCGAAGTAAGTTATTAACGAAGAAGAAGCGCTACTTTTCCCATTCTTTCTGTTTTGTTTAGTCTACGGAGCAATGCTTCGTCTCAGCACCAGCAACTTGTTCAGATGAATAGTCACCTTCAGAATGCGACACAACGTCTCGACGACTTGACGCAGACTCAGCAGATAATTGTTTCTGAAGTTTCCGACGTTAAATTCAAAGTGAACGATCTTGAAGGCACCGATTTGCAAATTGAGGTCTCAGAAAACGTAAGAGTTGTACGCTATTGCGCCTAACTTTCTTTCGAAAGGCTTCCGTGGCCCAAGTGAACCAGAGACTCGACGCAAGCATTCGAAACAGAACGAAATCGGACGGCAGTCAAAATGCGGCTTTAGACGCGCTCGTGGAAGACGTGAAAGAACTCGATTCTAGCCTCGATGATCAGAATAGTGAAATTGCCGACATTCAACGCAACCTGTCTTCAGTCAGCGTAGCAGTAAAAGATTCAGGTATTCAATAGAAATATAAGAAATGTTAGGCAGAGAGAAACTATTGTCCGATCAGAAAACAAGCTCGACTTTCTACCAATTGACTGTCACGTCGCTGATTGGGGAGAGTGGTCTGTTTGCACGAAGGTACTATTCTTTGTCAAATGCGCACAGGACGAGTTAGCGAAAGTTCCTTTCTTTTCTTTTTTGTAGACTTGCGGTGGCGGAATTCAAACTCGAAAACGACGTATTGTCGCGCCGTCTCAAAAGGGCGGCAAAGCGTGCCCCACGCTTCTCGAAACCCAACCGTGCAACATAGGAATTTGCGTCGGCTGCGTTGCCGGTTGCACGACCTACGTTCGCTGGGGCCAAACGACGTGTAGAAAAGGAGCGCGATTCTTGTACAGCGGCGTGGCGGCGAGGTATAGTAAATCGGCAACGCCGCGTTGTGAAATTGACTATAGTCGAGTTTTTCTTTGTCTAGTTCCAATGACGGTCACCACGGAAGCGGCTACAATCGCTTGTGCGTGCCGATGGATACCCAAGTGGGAACGTATCACAACGACAATAGCCAATCCGGCGGCTACTTGTACGGAGCCGAATATCAGACGTCCGGCTACGGCGTGAGAGACATCTATGGCGTGAACGACAATCCGATCGCATGCGCTGTGTGCGAAGTGTCCGTTCCCGATGTTGCGATGATACCAGGCATAGGGGGAATGTACAGCTCGTCGAGCTCGTCGCGTCGTAAGCGCGCTCCCAAGGGCTGTCCTGACGGCTGGACGGAAGAATACTCCGGCTATATTATGTCGAATTATTACGGCAACTACAAAGGCGAGTACGTTTGCGTTGATAGAGATCCGGCGAAAGCAACGATGGGAAATCGAAATACGAATCAAGATCGGTGAAACGTGCATCGGTTTCTTCGCTTCGCGATCCTACGTTTTTTTTTATCGTTTAGTTGGTATCCCACCGAGATGAAATGCGGCGATTTGCCCTGTCCGCCTTACGTTCAAGATCGCGAGCTCTCCTGCGTCGTCTGCTCGCCGCCGGAAAATCGAACGGGCGCTCTCTACACGCGCTGGGGTCGCACGACGTGTCCCAACGACACCGATCTCGTCTACGCCGGACGCGCCGTCGGCGCTCATCACGGCGAATCGGGTAGCGGAGCGAACGCCATGTGTCTTTACGACGAACAGTCGTACAACGATCACAACGACAACCAGCAATACGGAGCGAGAATCTACGGAATCACCTACTACACGTCCGGCTACGGTTTGCCGCCCGATCCCTTTAACAATGTCCACCAACGTCGAGCTCCGTGCGCCGTGTGTTTGATACCGCAGAAAGAAGTTGCCATTATGACGCCCGGTCGCACTGACTGTCCGCCATCTTGGACCGTCGAATACAGCGGCTATTTGATGGCAAACCAGCACGGCAACTACAAGATGAACTACGTTTGCGTTGACAAGGATCCCGAAGTCGTTTCGTCGTCGTCGTCGTCGAATCAAGGTCGGTGGTATCCGACGGAGACGGAGTGCGGCGCCATTCAATGTCGAACGGGCGTCACGGGAGGATATAGTCAAAATCGCGAGGTGACGTGCTCGGTGTGCAGTCCCGAAACGAAGCGCAAATCGTCCGTCTTTACGCGCTGGGGGAGAACGACGTGTCCCTTTGACACGACGATCGTCTATTCAGGTTTTATGGCCGGCGAGCATCACGGACATCGCGGCGGCTCGGCGAGCTATTTGTGCATGCGAAACGAGTCGTTGTACGCCGATTACAATTCGCAGAATCAGGACGGATCGCTGTTGTACGGCTACGAGTACAAAACGAGCGGATACGGATTGACGTCGCCGGAATATCAAAGCGTTGCCAACAGAAGGGTAGGTACAGCTGCGAAGTAATTGGTACGGAATAATTTGATTCGATAGGTTCCCTGTGCTGTGTGCGAGAACGTACGGCCTTCGACGACTTACACGCTTTTTGGCAAACTGGACTGCCCGCTAGGATTTAAGGCTTCTTATCAAGGCTACACGTTTTCCAATCATTATTCTCATCAGAAAGGCCAATACATATGCGTGGACAACAAACCTGAAGGTACGTTATAATTAGGGGAATAGAGAGCGCTAATCTGTTTTTTCCCCCCTTTATAGCTTACTCTCCCGGTGATCCTGGTGATCAAGGCTTGATCTATCCCGTTGAAAGCCAGTGTGGATCGTTGCCGTGTCCGCCGTACACACAGAATAGAGAAATTGTTTGCGCTCAGTGTACGACGCACATCAGTCTCTGCACTCAGTACACGTACAATGACACTTGTTTGAACGAGTGTCCGGAATTGACTTTTGCCAACGAGACGACGAGAGAATGCGTGCCGTGTCACGACGAATGCCTAGACGGATGTTTTGGTGCTGAGGCGGACCAGTGCTCTCGCTGCGCGAACGTTATGGTGAACGATAGTCGCGAATGCGTGGCAGAATGCCCAGACGATTACGTTCGAACGCCTGAGGATCTCTGCATCAACAAGACAGGTAGGGAACAGTAATGGTCCACGTGCTTTTGTTATATTTCTCTTAGCTCTCATGGACTGCGATGGCGTGCGAGGAGGAAATCGGTCGTTTGATGCCTGTGGCGTGTGCGGAGGCGACGGAACGACGTGCAATCAAAATTCCGTCTATACGAGATGGGGAAGTTCGTACTGTCCTTCGGGCACGAGACGACTGTTTTCGGGTCTTGCGGCGGGGTAAGAGAACTCGGCGTACGACGCTATGGTAGCCGATTCACTGACGTTTTCTAGTGAGTGGAAAGGGCATTCAGGTAGCGGTTACAATCGTTTATGTTTGCCACCGGTGCCATCGTATCCTCTGACCAATCAGCACGACGACGCGGATCAGAACGGCGGTCTTCTCTACGGATCGTACTACGGTAGCAACACGGGCATTCCGACCATGCGGGCTTACTATCAGAGAGCGATACCGTGCGCCGTTTGTGAGGCAGCACACGGAGCAGTACTTATGATTCCAGGTACTACTTACCCATACGAGTTCCTTTTTTCCTCTATCTTTTCCCTAAAGCTACTAATACTTGCCCGACGGGATGGAAAGAGGAATACGACGGATACATCGCCGCCAATCGGTACAACGATTACGTCGGCGAGTACGTCTGTTTGGACGGCAATCCCGAGCAGTCGCTCTTTGGCAAGTCGTCCTACTCGAACTACTGGGAAATCGCCGAGTTCTTCTGCGGCAATTTGCCCTGTCCTCTCACCTATAAACAATACCGAGAAGCGGCGTGCGTCGTCTGTTCGCCGATCGCCGAAACGGGCTCCGTCTACGTGCAGTGGGGACGCAAAACGTGCACGGCGAACGACACGTACGGCGACGTCGTCACCGTCTACACGGGTCAATCGGCTGGAACGCATCACAGCGAAGGTGGAAACGGTGCCAATCCTCTCTGTCTCGTCCAAAACGACGACATTCGCTATAGCGAGTACAACGACGGTTCGAACAGCGGCGCTCGCATATACGGCGTTCAATACGAAACGAGCGGATACGGAATCAAAAGCACAGAAATGTACGGCGTCCATCAGCATCTCATACCGTGTTCCGTCTGCTTTACACCCGATCGCGATTCGAACGTCATGGTGCCGGGTCAGAACGTGTGTCCTGTCAACTGGCGATTGGAATACGCCGGCTATCTGTTCGCCGGTTACTACACGAGTCAGAAAAGCAATTGGGTGTGCGTCGACTCGGAGCCGGAAAGTCTCGGCTTTCCTCGATCCAATCAAGGTCGATGGTATCCGACTGAGATCGAGTGCGGCAGCATTCGTTGTCAGCGACGCGCCGGCGGCTACATTGGCAATCGCGAGCTGACGTGTGCCGTGTGCAGTCCGGAGACAAAACGACAAGGCGCCGTCTACACGCGCTGGGGACGACGACAGTGCCCCGCCGACTCGTCGCTGGTCTACAGCGGATTTGCGGCCGGTTCCTACTACACGCACAGCGGCAGCGGGGCCAACGTTCTATGCATGACCAAGACGACGATCTATGGCTATCACGACGATAACGATCAGAACGGTGCTCGGCTTTACGGCTACGAGTACGAAACAAGCGGATACGGCCTTCGCGGTCAGTATCGGAACGTTCACAATCACGAAGTGCCGTGTGCAGTCTGCGAGAATCGTCGAGCGTCGACGACGTTTACCAAGTTCGGCAACGTTTCGTGTCCGTACGGCTACCAAGCGGATTACGTCGGCTACGCGTTTTCGCATCACTATTCGACGAGCACGTATCGAAAAGGCGAGTACGTGTGCGTCGACACGGCGCCGGAGACGTACGAAGTGAGTTCGACGTCGAATAACGATCAGGCGCGCTTGTTTCCCGTCGAATTGTCGTGCAGCGGCGTTCCGTGTCCGCCCTACAAGGGAGATCGCGAGATATCGTGCGTTCAGTGCAGCCTCTTGCAGCCCAATTGCGAGGACTATCGCGACGGGAGTGACTGCGTCAAGTCGTGTCCCACGTCGAAATATTCGGACGAGAAGAGCGTGTGTCGGGCGTGTGACGAGACGTGCGGCGACGAAGGTTGCCGCGGACCGGGAGCGACGAATTGCACTGGCGCCTGTCGATACGTCGAATTTAATGGTACGTGTCTGCCGAATATGACGTGCCCATCAGGAACAGTCAAGACGATTGAGAACAAGTGCATTGCGGAGAAACGTAAGAGTAGGGGGGCCCCTAGCATTTTTGACCTTTCTTTGAGATTTTGTTTTAGCCACTATGGACTGTGCCGGCGTTGTAAATGGTCCGAAAGTTATCGATGCTTGTGGCGTATGCGGCGGCGACAATTCTTCGTGTCGTATGGCGGCCGTTTACATCCGATGGGGCCGAACGACGTGCCCGAAGGGTAGTCGTTTTCTTTACAACGGTCTCGTGGCAGGGTAAGCGAGAGGTCGATTTCATCTGATCTTTTTTCCATGTCCTCTTTTCAAGTTCGCACAATGATCACAAAGGAAGCGGCTACAACAGAATGTGTCTTCCGTTGAAGCCGAACTACGGCAAGGACATTCATCAGGACGAGAGTCAGAACGGTGCGCTTATCTACTCTTCCGAATACGAGACGGGATCGTGGAGTGACAGTGCAAGTCCTTGGAATAGTGTCCACAACGCTCCGATTGTTTGTACCGCGTGCGAGGCCAGTCTCGGTGGCGTTGTCATGGTGCCCGGCACGGACGTGTGTCCGAGTGGATTCAAGATGGAATACGAAGGATACGTTATGGGCAATCACTACAACCAATACAGCGGCGAATACTTGTGCGTCGACAAGAAACCGGAGAAAGGAAAAGGAACGACGAACCGCAACTGGGGAAGGTACTAAAATTAGGCACACTAGTAAGGGAAGTAATCCATTTTTTTGTCAGGTTTTATCCGACTGAATTTGGCTGTGGAAATTTACCCTGCAATCCGTACACTAATGGCAATGAAGTGACTTGTGTCGTCTGTTCGCCTGACAGCGGCGTCTCTGGCTCAATCTACACTCGCTGGGGTCGCAATGATTGCCCGGCTACTTCCAAACTCGTCTACAAAGGCCGCGCCGCTGCCGAATATCACGACCGATACGGCAGCGGAGCTAATCCCTTGTGCGTCACCGAAACTCCAAGATTTGACTACGTCAAGCCCGGTCGACAGGATAACGGCGCGAGACTCTGGGGCGTGCGATACGCGACGAGCGGATACGGAATCTCGTCGTTTCGAAGCAAGCACGACTACGCCGTTCCCTGCGTCGTCTGCATGACAACCGATCGCGAAACGAACATTCTTCATCCAGGCCGAAACGATTGTCCGTCCGGTTGGCAAATCGAATACACCGGCTACCTGATGGGTTCCTATTATTCGCATCGAAAGACGAATTTCGTTTGCGTGGACAAAGACGCGCAGACGCTGGAGAAAGTCACGAGCAATGCCGTGTATTTTTATCCGACGGAGACCGAGTGCGGTAGTATGCGGTGCAGCAATCTGCCGGGTGGCTATCGAGGCAATTGGGAATTGACTTGCACCGTTTGCACGCCGGATACGAACAGGAAAGCTGTCACGTACACGCGATGGGGTCGTCCGGATTGTGGCAATAGCTCGAGCTTGGTATACAGTGGTTTCACAGCGGGTTCCTATTACAGCCACTCTGGATCAGGTAGGAAATGCCCAGTTGGCATTTTTAAACGGTGCTGACCGTTTTTTTTAGGACCGAACTATCTCTGCATGGCTCGCGAGGCTGTTTACGTCGACTACATCAGTGGAAATCACTACGGCGCTCAGCTCTACGGCGTCGAGTATCAGACGAGTGGCTACGGCCTCTACGGCGACTATCGGAGCGTTCACGACGGCGAAGTGCCGTGTGCCGTCTGCGAGAACAACAACGCGAGAAGTACGTTCACGCTCTTTGGAAACGTGACTTGTCCGTCCGGCTACTCGAGCGACTACACGGGCTACGTCTTTGCCGACTACTACACGAGCTACAATCATCGAAATCAGTACATCTGCGTCGACGACAGTCCCGTTATTTACGACAACAATCGCGGACAAAGCAACGACGATCAAGGTTTTATCTATCCGGCTGAATTCGAGGCGTGTAGTCCGTTCGACTGTCCGCCGTGGGTGCAAAATCGCGAAGTGACGTGCACCCAGTGCAGTGCCGTCGACTTGTCGGTGGCGGCGCGTCCCGTCGATTGCGTTGTCGGCAACTGGACCGACTGGGACGAGTGTTCGAAAGCGTGTGGCGGCGGAACGAAGAATCGCACTCGAGAAATCGTCACGGCGGCGGAAAATGGCGGCAAGGCTTGTCCGTCGTTGATGGATCAGGTCATCTGCAATGCGGAAGCGTGTTCCAATATCACGCAGTCGAACACCACTTACATAAGATTTGGTCGTTACACGTGCAATTCTCCTTCAAAGGTTGTTTTCCAAGGATATACAGCGGGGTAAGAAACAGCACTATCAAGCGATAATATTTCCTAAAATGGGCTTATTTCTAGGAAAAGTAACGGTCACTCTGGAAGCGGTTACAACTATATTTGCGTTCCCAATACGCCGAGCGACGGTTTTATAGCGAACGATCAGAATCAGGAGGGCGGCCTACTCTACGCAACAAACTACAACAATTACGGCTTCATCGGTGATCCCAATCTTCCATCGTCGTTGAACGGCTACGTCATGCCTTGCGCCATGTGCGAGGCTCAGCGAGGCGGCGTCGCAACGCTCTACGGCGAGACGTCGTGCCCGAAAGGATGGCGCGAGGAGTACAAGGGCTACATAATGTCGACGCATTACACGCACAAGAAATCGGAGTTTATTTGCGTCGATCGCGCTTCGACGAGACGCATCGATCGTCGATCGTCGTCGTGGCAGTCGTACTTGTATCTCACCGAAACGGAATGCGGGAATTTCGCCTGTCCGCCGTACGTCCAGAACACCGAGTTGGCTTGCGTTGTTTGCTCGCCGGAAATTCGCAGCGGATCCGTCTACACGCGCTGGGGAAGGAAATCGTGTCCGGCGAACGCGGAAAAACTCTACGACGGAAACGCGGCGTCTAGCAGTCACGGCCATCAGGGCAGCGGAGCAAATAATCTCTGTCTCGTCGATGGCAAAGATCTCAAATATTTGAATTTTTCCGAAAGCAATCAAGATGGAAGTCTTCTGTACGGCGTCAACTACGAGACATCCGGTTATGGACTTCAAACTTTGAAACAGCTGCATCGTCATCAAGTGCCTTGTGCCGTTTGCTTCGCTCCCGATCGATACTCGACTGTGATGGTGCCGGCAACGAACGTATGTCCGGGCGGTTGGACGACGGAATACTGGGGCTACCTATTTTCGGCCTACTACTCGCACTACAAAGAGGAATGGATGTGTATTGACGAAAAAGCGGAGTCGGGCGGTGGCTCGCGATCGACTCAGGCGCGCGTTTACCCAGTTGAAATTGAGTGCGGCAGCATCAAGTGCGGCAGCGGCGTTCAAAACTATCTCGCTAATCACGAACTGACGTGCGCCGTTTGCACGTCGCCGAGCAAGCGGAAGACATCCGTTTTCACCCGTTGGGGTCATACGCAGTGCCCCGGCGACACGAAGGTTCTCTATAGCGGCTTTGCTGCCGGATCGCATCACGGCTATGCGGGAAGTGGAGCGAGCGTCATGTGCATGACGCTCGACGTTAAATACGTCGATTATAACGGAAACAGCCAGGACGGGGGTCGGCTGTATGGATACGAATACGAGACGAGCGGTTACGGGCTCTGGTCCGATCCCTACCGTGGAGTGCACGACAAGGAGGTGACTACTAGCAGGCCAGCAGCATAAAAAAGAATTCTCTATATTCTTTTAGGTTCCATGTGTTGTATGTGAAGCAACTCGGGACGCAGCAACTTTTACTCATTTTGCCTCGAACGTTTGTCCTAGTGGATATTCGGCCGACTACACTGGCTACGCTTTCTCGCACTACTACTCGAACTCCGGTCCCGGAGAGTACATCTGCGTTGACGACAATCCAAAGGTACGATAGCGTGTAGTTCCCAAAAGTTTTCCTTACCGCTTTTAATTTGTCAGGAATATAATAACGGTAGAGGAAGCTCGAATGACAACCAGGCTCGTCTTTATCCGGTCGAATTGGAGTGCGGAAGCTTTCCCTGTCCTCCATTTACTCAAAACCGAGAAATTCCTTGTGCTCAGTGCAGCTGGGTCGGAATAAACAGCACGCGGCCAGTCGATTGCATCGTAAATACGTTACTCCACGTGTAACCTACTGTGTAAATTCGAATGTCTCTAACAGGTGAGCTCTTGGAGTCGCTGGTCTTCCTGCACGCAATCGTGCGGTGGCGAAGGCGTTCACACGCGCAATCGAACCGTGCTGGTGAATCCGACGAACAACGGACGCGCATGTCCACTCGAGCTGGAGCAGACCGAGGCGTGCAACGTTCAACCGTGTCCTGCGCCGCCGTTTAAACCGAGCGAGAACATCGGAGCGAATCCGTCGCAGAATAGCTACATCCGATGGGGAAGAAAATCCTGTCCGGAAAATACGACGAAACTTTATTCAGGCTACTCGGCAAGGTGCGATCAATATACTGTATATTCTTCTAGTATGCTTGAAGTTTTCTTTAGTTCATCGAACGGTCACTCCGGAAGTGGTTTTAATCGGCTATGTGTTCCGGAAGAGCCCGAATTCGGACTCGTTCACTACGACAAGTCGTGCTCCGGCAGCTTTCTCTACGGTCAAGAATACGAGACGAGCGGCTACGGAATTCGCAATTTAACGTCGCTTGCTCACTACCGCGTTCCGTGCACCGTGTGTGAAGTCGACCACGGGCCCGTGATGATGGTACCAGGCGTTATCGATTGCCCGGCGAATTGGGAAAAGGAGTACGACGGCTATCTGTTGTCAAACTATTATTCGTCTCACAAGGGCGAATACGTGTGCGTCGATCGAGAGGCGGAAAAGATGGACGACAGCCGAGGCAATTGGAACCAGGGAAGGTGAGAAAAATCGAAATTTCAAACTTCCAAATTTTAACTATTTGTGTGAGACCAGGTGGTATCCTACTGAGACGGAATGCGGCACTCTGGACTGCGGCGCTACGTACAGGCAAAATCGCGAGCTGACCTGCGCCGTTTGCAGGCCACCGAGCCAGACGAGCGGTTCCTTGTACACTCGCTGGGGCCGTAAAACGTGTCCGACCGACTCGCAGATAATCTATTCCGGAATAGCAGCGGGATCGAGTCATTCGAACTCCGGCAGCGGCGCGAACACTTTGTGTCTGACAACGTCGCCTCAGTACGGTGACCACAACGATCAGAACCAGGAGGGCTCTTGGCTAGGAGGCATTCGCTATCAAACATCCGGATACGGACTGCGAACGTTTTCTGTCGTCCACTCTCATCGTGTTCCCTGCAGCGTCTGTTTTCTCGAAGAAAAATCGTCGAATTTCATGCAGCCGGGAAATGTTACCTGTCCTGCTGGGTGGCATCGAGAGTACGCAGGCTACCTGATGGCCGCACACTACTCGCACTGGAAATCGAATTGGGCTTGCGTGGATGAGAATCCCGAATCGCTTGGATACACGTCAAGCGGATTCTCCTATTTTTATCCGGTTGAACTTATCTGCGGCAGTATTAAATGCAACACCGGACGGGACGGTAGTTACTATCGGTACCAGGAAATGTCGTGCGCTGTCTGCTCGCCGGATACGAAACGAAAAACTGGCGTATTTACCCGATGGGGGCGAAATAGTTGCACGGCGACGACGCAGCTGGTAGGTTCAAAGTGGCTCGACGGTTCTGTACTAAATGTCTTGTGTAGCTGTATAACGGATTTGCGGCAAATGCTTATCACAGCCATCACGGCAGCGGAGCCAATTTTCTGTGCTTGCCAGAAAAATCTTCCTACGGAGGTGCGTTTACTTGCGTAATCTGCGAGAGAAGCCTCACTTTGGTTTTTTGATAGAGTATGATGGCAAGGAGCAAAGTGGAGCGTATCTTTACGGTGTCGAGTACGAAGCGGCAAGCTGCCTGAGGGGCTCAGCCAATTTTATATCCATGGATCAAAGAGAAGTTGGTCCACTTGTTCCTAAGTCATTCGCGTACGACTCTGCCTTTCTAGGTTCCTTGTTCTGTCTGCGAGAGCAAACAAGCTGTAACGAGTTTTACGCGCTTTGGAACCAATACCTGTCCGGCAAACTATCGATCTGAATTTGACGGCTACGTCTTCTCCGACTACCACGGTCATTATAAGAGCGAGTACGTGTGCGTTGATAAGGATCCGGAGTATTACGACAACGGTCGCGGTACGTCAAACGACAATCAGGCTCGTCTCTATCCGG
This sequence comes from Oscarella lobularis, assembly GCF_947507565.1. Taxonomy (NCBI): domain Eukaryota; kingdom Metazoa; phylum Porifera; class Homoscleromorpha; order Homosclerophorida; family Oscarellidae; genus Oscarella; species Oscarella lobularis. The sequence goes on from NC_089184.1 coordinate 1,976,446, forward strand.
TTGAGTATCGATGCGGCGCGCTGCCCTGTCCGCCTTACGTGGATTATCGGGAAATGCTCTGCGTCCAATGCAGCAAAGTCGATCCCTGTCTCGACTACATTCACGGTGACGAGTGCGTGACGGAGTGTCCCGTCGGAACGCACCTGAATTTGACAACGAGTCGATGCGATGCATGTCACGAACTGTGTGGAGCTCAAGGTTGCAAAGGGCCGACGACGGGCGACTGCATTGGACCGTGCGCTCACTTCCGTCTTGGTCTCAAGTGCGTCTCTCTGTGCCCAGCTGGCTATCGAGCCAACAGTGCTAAGGAATGCTTCAAAGACGTTGGCGTTGATTGCGAGGGGACGCCGGGCGGCAGCAAGCGATTCGATCGATGCGGCGTGTGCGGTGGAGATGGACAGAGTTGCAATCAGAAGAAAATCTACGTGCACTGGGGAAGCACGCAGTGCAACGCGCCGAGCAAACGACTCTACACCGGTTTCATGGCGGGGTACGCATTCTTCCTTTAAAAAATACGATATGCGATTACGGTGTTATTTAGTTCTCACTACAATCACGTCGGTAGCGGCTTCAACTACATGTGCTTGCGAGAAAAACCAACTTTCAGCTGGCAGGACAACGATTACGACCAATCAAGTGCAGAAGTGTATGGCATTCAGTACGCAACTGGAAGTTGGTCCGTACAAGAGCTGCAGCCGCTGAACGGCGCTTCGGTACCGTGTGCTGTCTGCGAAGCCGAAAGAGGAGACGTTCTTACTTATCCCGGTATGGAGAGGGACGCGCTACTTAACGAATTTTTCTCATCTCCTTCTCTTCTCGTTATAGGTGCAACGAAATGTCCCGCCGGTTGGAACGAAGAGTACCAAGGCTACATTATGGCTGAGTACTACGCCAGCAGCCATTACAAAACCGAATTTGTGTGCGTCGAGCGACACGCGGAAAAAGGAAAGGGACCAACGAATCGCAATCAAGCCTATTTGTACACAACCGAAGTTCAGTGCAACGGACTCAAGTGTCCGCCGTACATTAAATGGCGCGAATTGTCGTGCGTCGTCTGCTCGCCGGACGATTCGACCGGATCCGGTACGGTGTACACGCGCTGGGGCAAGCGCTCGTGTCCGACATCGGCAAGCAACGCAACCAAGATGCTTTACACCGGACGAACGGCTTCGGGAAGCAGCGGCGAGTCGGGAAGCGCGCCGAATCCACTTTGCCTTCCCATGGAACTTGCCTATTTCCAGTACAACGATAATCAGCAATATGGTGCGCGAATACACGGTGCCTACTACAGCGGAACGTCGACCGTGACGAGCACTGCACTACGAGCGATTAATAACAAGAGGATGCCGTGTTCATTGTGCTTCGTTCCGGACGTCCACACTCATCTCATGGTTCCGGGTCGATATGAGTGCCCTCCCAATTGGAAGCCAGAATATTATGGCTATCTCTTTTCGGCCTATTACGGCAACTGGAAGCTGAATTACATATGCGTTGATCATTTGGCAGAGGGAATTGCATCGGAAACGGGTGGAGGAGCTGCGTACACTGTCGTTGATATCGAATGTGGCAGCATTCGATGCCGGGACGAAGACGGCGGCTATGTTGCAAATAGGGAAGTGACGTGCACCGTGTGTGTGCCTGAGACGAAGCAGCGAGCGAGCGTGTTTACGCGATGGGGAGCGAAATCGTGTCCTGGATCGAATTCAACAACTCGCATGGTGATGTCGTTCGCTGTTTTTCATATCTATAAAGCGTTTACATTATGTTCTTAGGTTTATTCTGGCTTTGTTGCTGGCGGCCATCATAGCCAGTCAGGAAGCGGAGCAAACCTCATGTGTATGCACCCGTCGGCGCAGTATCTGGATCACACGGACTCAAACAGCGATCGCGGTCGTCTCTACGGAATGGAGTACCAGTATCCTGGCAGTATACAGGGTCCTTTCCAGCAAGCGTCCAACAGAGAAGTACAGAATGAAGAGAATTGTTTCTTGTCTTGTAGGCTCTCTTTGTAGGTATCATGCACGGTGTGCGAAAACCTCTACTCAACCTCGACGTTTACTCAATTCGGCAGCGACATATGTCCAACCAATTACAGCGCCGACTACACAGGCTACGTTATGGCCGCTGGCTCCGGCCATCACAAGCTAGAGCACGTTTGCGTTGATCGTTCATTCACGCCATATGACAACGGTCTTGGATCGAGCAACAATGACCAGGGACTTATGTACATCGCCGAAGCGAGATGCTCGGCTTTACCATGTCCTCCTTACACCAATGTAAGATCTTAGGCAGTGAGGCTGTATGTAAGTGCTTATTTTTCGCTATAGTACCGCGAGATTATGTGTGCTCAGTGCAGCGAAATTATGACGGACTGTTCGTACTACCAGTTGGGACAGTCGTGCGTTACGTCCTGCCCAATTGACACGTATATCGACGATAAGGACGTCTGCCAACCGTGCCACGTTGAATGTGACGGTGGATGCAGTGGGTCGTCGGCCAGGAATTGCACGCAGTGTCGGCACTTCTCGATGGAAAAGACAGACGAGTGTGTGACTGAGTGCCCCGACGGGTACCTTCCCAATCCTACGAAAACGTGTTTTAAGAATCAACGTGAGAGAAAGCGAATCGAAACGATTATGAATCTAATTTCCTTATGCAGCCTCTTTGGATTGCGCTGGAGTGGTCAACGGCACAAAAAAGATTGACACCTGCGGAGTTTGCGGCGGAAACGGCGATACTTGCAACTTGAAGGCTGTATACGTTCGGTGGGGCAGGAAGACGTGTCCGTCGACAGCAAAACTGCTGTTTAACGGAACAGCAGCGAGGTATAATAAAACTGAATTTTTGAACGATAGAATAGACTCGAGTTATACTTTTGTTAGTTCCAACGATGGTCATAGTGGCGGTGGCTATCGGCGCGTTTGCTTGCCCACGTGGCCGGGGCAATCATGGGAGCATACCGACGGCGGTTATAGCGGCTCGTACATGTACGGGGCTCAGTACGAAACTAGTGGCTACGGCGCGTCCGATTTGAACTCGGTGCACGACTATCCCGTAGCTTGTGCCGTGTGCGAGGCAACGAGAGGAGAAGCAGTTATGATTCCGGGTGAGTGGTCCGCGCGACTGTGGACTCTAATAAATTTTGAAACAGAGTTCATCTCTTTATAGGGACAATCGATTGTCCGTCTGTCAACTGGACGGCGGAATACAGCGGCTATTTGATGTCGAATCAGAACGGGCGAGACAAGGGCGAGTACGTCTGCGTTGACAGAAGTCCCGAAAGAGCTTCCGGTGGCGTGAATCATAACAACGATCGCTGGTATCCAACCGAATGGGAATGTGGCACTCTTCCTTGCCCTCCGTTTACTCAGAACAGAGAAATCACGTGCGTTGTATGTTCTCCGGCCATGAAAAACGTCAGCGCGTCCGCTCCTTCGGGCTCCGTCTATGTTCGCTGGGGCGGCACGACTTGCCCGTCGGGAAACAATCTTGTATACAGCGGTCGAGCGGCAGGCAGTCATCACGGTCGATCGGGTAGCGGAGCCAATTCACTGTGCGTCGTAAACGACAATCCGAAATGGTTGACCCACAGTGATGGAAATAATGGTGGCGCAGAATTGTGGGGAATTCAGTACAATTGGCGCGGCTCTGTCTATGCGTTTAAATCGGTCAACGGCAAGCCCGTGGCTTGTGCCGTATGCCAAGTTCCCAACAAGGGATCAACAATCATGGTACCTGGAGAGAATTTCTGTCCTACAGACTGGACTGTCGAGTACTGGGGCTACCTCATGGCCGACTATCACTCTCATCAAAAAATGAACTGGGTGTGCGTCGATCACGAGCCGAAGACAACGGATAAACCGTCGTCGGGATCCGGCCACGGTTATTTCTATCCGACGGAGATTCGATGCGGAAGCATACGATGCGACGAAAACAAACCAAACGGCTACGTTCGATATCGCGAGTTGACCTGTGCCGTGTGCTCGCCAGAGACGAATCGTCGTACAACCGTGTACACGCGCTGGGGTCGAACCCAGTGTCCGTCTGGCGCCCAGTTGGTGCGAACCGGCTTTGTTGGATCGGCCTATTATAGTCACACGGGAAGCGGCGCTAACTTTCTTTGCATGACGCCGAACGTGACGTACGCCGATCACAACGACGGTGATCAGAACGGCGCACTCATGTACGGCATGGAGTATCAAGTCCAAGGGGCGCTGAGAAGTCAAGAATACCGAAGCATGCAGGATCGAGAGGTGCGTTCACTCACCAAATTTCTTTACTGTTCCTATACTTTTATTTGTTGCAACTAGGTTCCGTGCTCAGTGTGTGAAAATGTCGGCTCTTCGTCTACGTTCACTCTATACGGAAACGCCACGTGTCCATCTGGATATGCGACCGATTTCGTCGGCTACGTCTTCTCGACGTATCACGGCAGTTACCATCGCAAGGGAGACTTTATCTGTGTGGATCGCAATCCGGAGGCGTACAACAACGGACGGGGTAACTCAAACGATGACCAAGGTCGACTGTATCCAGTGGAAATTGGGGTAAAACTGAGCTACTATCGAGTATCGAGTCTAAAATGTATTTATGTTGTTTTTCTACTATAGTGCGGAACCCTCGCTTGTCCGCCTTACGTCAGCAATCGAGAAGTGATTTGCGCTCAGTGCAGCAAGATTGTTGGAGCGTGCGACGGTTATTGGAACGGGCAGGAGTGCGTGTCGGAATGTCCACCGGAAAAGTACGCCGACTCGGAGAATCGATGTCAATTTTGCGACGATCAATGCGGTTCAAACGGATGCACAGGACCGGCGCCAACCGAATGCATTGCCTGTCTCAATGTCAGCTACATGGACGAGTGCGTCGCCCAATGTCCAAACGGAACTATTCCCAATCCTAATAGCACCTGCGTCAATAAAACGGGTAAGAACCTAATGTGCTTTAGGTTCGCATTCACCAGGCGTTGCTGTAGATGTCGTTGATTGTGCCGGAGTTGCTGGAGGATCGAAGAACTACGACGCATGCGGCGTGTGCGGCGGTGATGGAACGAGCTGTAATCACAAAGCTGTTTATATTCGGTGGGGACGCAAATCATGTCCGGCCGACACCCGCAAACTTTATGAAGGATACACAGCGAGGTGAGGCAGAAATTTTCGGTAGTGTGCGGGACTTCGATTATTTTTTGACGTAGCTCGTCGTCTGGTTCATCTGGCTCCGGCTTCAATCGACTCTGTCTTCCGAGAGATCCTACTGCTGGCTTCCAGCATCGTGACACAGACCAAAGTAGTGCTGACACGTACGGATCAGAGTACGAGACAGGCGGCGCCGGTCCGGTGGGTCCGCGCGCCGTCGCCAATAGTCCAATTCCGTGCGTCGCTTGCGAAGCAGTTCGCGGAGCCGTGTTGCACGTCTGGGGCTCAACCTTGTGCCCTTCAAGGTGGACTCAAGAGTACTTCGGCTACGTGATGGCGAACTATTATACGAGCTACAAAGGCGAGTACGTCTGTGTTGATTCCAACATGGAAAAAGGCGACGGGTCGACGAATCAGAATCAGGATCGCTGGTACTTGACAGAAACGTATTGCGGCAGTTTGAAGTGTCCGCCCTACGTCGTTTATCGTGAGGCGGTCTGTGCCGTCTGTTCGCCTCCTATTGGGGAATCCGGCTCTGTGTATGTTCACTGGGGAAAGAAAACGTGTCCTGCGTCGGCCACCCTTCTCTACCCAGGTCAAGCGGCCAGTGAGCATTACAACACTCACGGTAGCGGAGGCAATGCTCTCTGTATGACCGATTCTCCTAATTGGTCAGGCATATCGACAAGCGACGGAAATCAGAACGGCGCTCGCCTGTATGGTGCTCGTTATTCGGGAAGTAGTAGCAGTCTGCCGAACTTTTTCAAGCGCGTCGGGGGAAAATCAGTGCCGTGTAGCCTGTGCTACGTTCAAGAAAAAGAAGCTCACATCGTGGCACCGGGCAGCGACGTGTGTCCTAAGGGGTGGACTCTGGAGTACAAAGGATACATTTTTGCGGGCTATTACAGTCACAAGAGAAGCGACTGGGTATGCATCGACCAGGACGCAGAAGAAGGTCACTCCGGCTCGACATCTGCTTATTGGTATCCGACCGAAGTCCGATGTGGTAGCATACCGTGTTCAACGAACACGCAAAACGCCTACATTTCCGAACGCGAAGTGACGTGTGCCGTTTGCACGCCGGAGACGAAAAGAAGAAGCTCGGTTTATGTTCGTTGGGGACGAACGACGTGTCCAGCCGGCGCGACGCAAGTGTACGCAGGTCTCACGGCCGGTGCTTATCATTCGCACAGTGGCAGCGGATTGACCTCCCTCTGCTTACGCACTAATGCAACGTACAATGAGCGTAGCGATAGTAATGAATACGGCGCGCTTCTCTACGGATTTGAGTACGACATCAACGGATTGACCAGCAACGACTATAGAAGCGTACATAATGCCGAGGTGAGTTAAATTTTACGGTTGTTTCTTTGTTTTTATGCAGTTTTTGTTTAGATTCCTTGTTCTGTATGCGAAAACGTTCTATCCTCGTCTACCATGACTGTATTCGGTAAGAGTACCTGTCCTTCTGACTACGTGTCGGACTACACTGGTTACGGCTTTGCGTCGTACCACGGACACTACAAAACGGATTTTATTTGCATCGACGATAAGCCGGAAAGGTTTGGCCGTCGAGGCACATCGAACGACGACCAGGCACGAATGTATCCGATGGAAACGCGTTGCGGCACGCTGACGTGCCCACCTTACACGAACTACCGCGAAGTTTTGTGCGCTCAATGCAGTCTTCGTTTGCCCAGTTGCCCTCTCTACGTCGACGGTCAAACGTGCGTGTCCAGCTGTCCCGCGACGAAGTATGCCGACAGCGCGAAAAGATGTCAGGCGTGCTATAGTGAGTGCGACGGATGCACGGGTGGTTCTTGGACCGACTGCACGGCTTGTCTGAACTATAATCTGAAGAGCAACGTCCAGTCAATCAGCTCGAAGAGCGCAATCACTATTAATCTCGACGACGGCACATCGATTGTCATCGATCAGAATGACATTCTTGTCAAGGGAGCAGACGGAAATAGACTCGGAGGAAAATGCGTTTCTGCTTGTCCAGAAAAGACGGTTGCGAACGCTCTAAAGGAATGCGTTCCAAAGACAGGTGCGTTTGTAGACCATAGAGTATCGTCTTTCTTTTATGCACCTCCTCTCGTTAGCTGACCTGGATTGTGCTGGCGTTCCCAATGGCAAAGCGACGATTGACTCGTGCGGCGTGTGCGACGGCGACGGAACTAGCTGCCTGCGAAAATCCGTGTTCACCCGCTGGGGACAAGCATCGTGCCCGAGTGGAACGAAGCAAATTTACGATGGCTACCTATCGATGTAGGCGCGAAACACTTCCAGATTTTTCTTTAACCTGAATATTTTCTCGCTTTCAGGGCTCATTACAGTCACCCCGGATCGGGATCAAACCCAATGTGTCTGACAAAGAATCCTGGTTCGTCCTTTGAGGCAACGACCACCAGTCAGGACGGCGACAGCGTCTACGGCGCCGTTTACATTACGAGTGGCTACGGGGTATCCGATCTCAAGCCCGTTCACGACTACAAAGCGTCTTGCTCCATTTGCGAAACGAATTCGTCTGTGACGATCACCGTGTACGGCACGCCCGAATGTCCGAGCGGTTGGATAACGGAATACAAAGGATATCTCATGTCGAACTATTACCATTCTAGTTCGTCCTACGATCGAACGGAATTTGTCTGCGTAGATCAGCACCCAGATACGACGCTCGGAAAAGGCAGCAGCGGCGAAGCGCGTCTATATCCAACAGAATACGAATGCGGATCTCTACCATGCAACGTCTACAAGGAGAATCGCGAAGCGACTTGTGCCGTGTGCTCCGCGCCGCTTTCTAACACCACGGGCTCCGTGTACACGAGATGGGGTCGTACGACGTGTCCAACCGGGACCGAGCTTCTCTACACGGGTTACGCGGGCTCCGGTAACGCTGGTCATCGAGGATCGGGAGCAACGAACATGTGCTTGACAAAATCGCCTAAATATTTAACGTACAACGATGGCAATCAGAATCCCGCGCTTCTTTACGGCGTTCAGTTCTATCAAAGCGGAATTGTGCCGGAGTTCGACGCCGTCTACAAGCGAGCGATGCCGTGCAGTGTTTGCTACACGACAGCCGTCTCTAATATCATGTATCCGGCTCGAACCGATTGCCCGGCGAATTGGAAGCTCCAATACACTGGCTACATCATGTCCACGTACTATTCGTCGCGTCAAACGGATTGGGCGTGTGTCGACGCCAATCCCGACAATCTTGCACCAGGCAACGAAAATTCGCTCAACATTCCTTGGTATCTAACAGAAATTGAATGCGGCAGCATCTGGTGCCGCAACCAGATCGGCCGCTACATTCAGGATCGCGAGTTGACCTGCTCCGTCTGCACACCCGACTACGACAAGGCCGGTGTCGCCGCGCCGACGTACGTTCGATGGGGTCGAAATGAATGCCCGCTCGACGACGACACGTTGATATACAGTGGCTTCGCTGCTGGATCTCACAACGACTACTCGGGAAGCGGTGTCGGTGTTCTGTGCATGCCCAAAGTGCCTCTGTACGGCGACTACAAAGACGGCAATCAGAACGGGGCGCGATTGTACGGGTTCGAGTACGAGACGGGATCGAACTTTGTTGGGTCTGATATGCGTGCCGTCTATCAGGCCGAAGTGCCGTGCGCCGTCTGTATGAACAGTAACACCGCGTCAACGTTTCTCATGTACGGATCGGATGTTTGCCCGTCGGGATACAGTGTCGATTATTGGGGTTACTTGTTTGCCAAGCATTACTCACAGAGTTCGAAGTGCAGACAAGTCTGCATTGATGGATCACCACGACAATACAATAACACTCTGGGTACTCAGAACAACAATCAAGCACGATTCTATCCTGCGGAAAAAGAAGGCGGCAATTTGCCGAATCCGCCTTATACAACCAATACGGAGCTCTTGTGCTCTCAGTGTAGCAGGCGTCCGTAAATTCCTTGTGCACGTGAAACTGACCGCGTTTGTGAGCTGCTCTTGATCTGTGTCGTCTGCAACATTGCTTTTGTGTTTACTTTTTTGTACGTTTTATGCTTTGTAAGACCATTCGGTCTGCGCCGAATATATTTCTAGCACACGTTTTCTCCTAAAGTAAAAAGACACAGTGAGAGCAGGTACTGAATGTGCTACTGTTAGTCGTACTGTTGAACGTACCGCATTGTAGTATGTGCGACGCATCGTGCGGCAGAACCTTTTGAATTCTGATCGCATTCGCCCTCGACTGTATTGTCGAGGAGTTGGAATAAATTTGAGTCCTTTTTCAAGGACCAATTTTTCCGCGTCTGTGAGTTGTCCTCGTTTGTGATGTGATAGGTGGCTTCACGATTGTCGATTTCTGGACTTGAATTTATTGAGTCTCTATCGACAACTCGAGAGTCGCTACTACTATCTTTATTGCAAATAGCACTATCATACAATGCAACATCAATAGGGGAAGGGGGTGGTGAAAATAACACAATGATACGTCATTGTTCGTCCATCTCAGTGATAGTTCGTCATCGTTGTCGTCGTTGTCGGCGATCAACGGCGACGGGATTCTTTGCGTGGCGTTCGCTCGTCGCGCCGCTCGCGCTTTTCTCGCCGCCCTCTTCCTCTTCTGTATTTTGCGCGATCGTGTTCTTCGTCGCCGGAATCCGATTCGTCGCCAGTGTCGGATTCGATGTAATCGAATCGCTTTCGTCGATGACGTCCCTCCGTTTCTCTTGGTTCTCTTTCTCGCCGTCTCGATCGACTTCTGCTTCGTCTTCCGTGGCGCGACGCGCTTCTTGCCGCGTATTCGCCGCCGTCGCCGCCGCCGCCGCCTCTCTCTCGAGAATGCGACCGCGATGTCGCCGTCGTTCCTGTCGTCGCCGAGGGGAGGGTGAAGGCAGAGATCGTCTTGTCGCCGCTTTCTTTTTCTCCTTCACAGGGTGGAGTGGGCCGCTCCGTGCTGTCGATGTCGCAGTCGACGTATTCTTTGTATATTGGCCTTTCCCTGTAAAAAGAAGAATTAATTGGGAATTCGTTAGAATTCTCCGCGGGATCGGTTTTTGAGTCCTACGGGACTCAGCCGATGCTTTGGCTGTCGCACGCTGGGCGTCATCTGTGATAGACGCCGAAGCAGACGCCTGCATCGTCGCCGTTGAGTTGTCTACGTGTGTTTGAACTTGTGCCGTCGCGAGCATGGTCCAAGCTTCCTTAGGTTGGTCCAGGATTTGAACATCGTCGTCGTCGTCGGAGACTTCGAACGTGCTTCCACTCGAATATTCGCTTTCGGTCATATTCGCTGTACGCGATCTCTTCTTCTCTGGTTGTAGCTTACGATATGGTGCGCCCCGGCAGTCGACACTCGTACGCTCCACCGAACGCTCGCAGCCTTCCACGCACTTAGATCAGGTAGACTAGGTTCGAACTCTGTAGAGTTCTTCGTCAGTACCACTGAGTACGATTGGAAAGATATGTGCTCGAAGCGCTCCGGAGAGGACGAGTGCCGACTGCCAGGGCTCCTCGTTTATATAGCGCTGACTGGGGGAGTGGTCTAACAACCTTGCGTCATTTTCTGACGCATGTGTTAATTTCTGACGTTGCTCCATATCGCAGATTATGTGACGTGTAAATTTATCTTGCTTACGCGTCGTTAGCATGGCGACAATGGTTTCGTGACGTTAATCCGATCACGTGTGCTCTTTTGAGTATTGATCAGGATATACGTCACGTGTTTATTAAGCCATTGTTTTCATTGTCTAACGCGCGTGGTCCGAACTGCACTTTCGAGACGCTAACTAGTGCATCAGATCTGTTGATCATTCACTGGCAGCCACGGTTCGAGGCTGAAATCGTCCAGTCGCTGCCATGCCAGAAGTAAAACGCTTGTGTGAAAATTTTCTGCTCTGGATGCATCACAATAGCATAATGCAGAGAGCCCCAATGCAGAGCCCTATATATAGATATAGGGCTCCGTAGATCTACACGTGCCTGCATGTGCAGCTATGCAAAACTATGCACGGGCAGGAGTCACATTTACAACCTTAGCCGATCGCATTGCTCCGTTGTCAATGGACTGGAGGTAAGTAGGCTATAGTTCCAAAGATGCCTGTTCGACATTCGCTGTGGGCCCATCATTGTAGGGGCCCCCGCTAGGTGACGTTACCTTTTGTTGACAGTCTCCTCACGTGCATCGTTGGTGTCACGCCCCAGGTGTTTGAATTGTCGTGAGAGCGCCGATGGCAATCTTCGTTGCGTTCATAGTCTACTCCTGGCTTGGCACCTGCATTGTGGCCTCACTTTCAGGCTGTAGCGCTAAGGGGCTGTCGTTGCCGTCCTACTGCTCCGCTATCGCTTTGATACCTCGTCCTGTGCTGGCTGTCGAATGCACCGGCTCGAATATTACGGACCTGGCATTTGCTACTCGTTTGTCAGCGGACGCCAAACGCTGCATTGAGACCCTGTACGACGTCCTTTTGGGGAGCGAGTGGGTGGGGTAATGTTTGAGGCGTTGCCCTTGTTTTGCGTAGAGTTGTAGAGCGAGGACGAATTCGACAACTTCGAAGTTATCAATTTGCTGGATTCGACAATTTGAAGAAGCTGTGAGTTTCACCAACGAAAGGGAATCAATTTATTGTACTCGTTTCTTTTGTAGATCTCTAAATTATGTTGGACTCAACGTTGTTGAAAGAGCTGCTTTCAGTAATTTGCTTCGACTGGAAAGATTGTTCGTGTATTTTATTATGGTGGATCCAATTGTACTACTAAACCTTTAGGGAATTGAATGGGAATAATTTGGAATCTCTTCCTTCCAATTTTGTCATGAATCTAACCAGACTGACTACTTTGTAAGCCTGCCTAGATTATTCTCTTTGTGTGAGATTTCTCCACTAGACACATCATTCAATCCAATTTGACCCAATTTCCTGATCTGGAAGGAGCGAAAAATCTGACAGAAATGCAAGTCGTTAACATTCTGACACGGAAATTATAAAATGATTTATAGAAATCTTCACGACAATTTAATTACCACTATCAACAGCACAAACTTTGATTCCATTTCATCAATCGAAGTCTGGACGTAGGACACCTGCATCTGATCGTTTTTTCCTCCCGGACATTTTTCTTGTAGCGCATTCAACCTGAGCGAAAATCCACTTGTGTGCGATTGCCGGCTGGCATGGATCAAATCCTGGTTTTTGACTCGCCGACTTGCGATGCTTGTCTTCACTGCCACTTGCGCCGGTCCAACGGAAACAACTCAAAACCGAAATCCTGTCATGATCGACGATGAGGACTTCATTTGCGGTACGTCAATTTTTTGATTTTTAATTAATAAACAATTTTTTTCTAGATGTTGACGAATGCTTGAATAATAACGGTGGTTGCTCTGGCCTTTGTTCGAATACGTACGGCAGTTATTTTTGTTCGTGCCCGCCGCTATTCAAGCTATACAATGTCACCGAGTGCGGTAAGACACTGACTGGCTCCTGCGCAGGAATAACGATAATTTGCCTTTTTAACAGGAATTCCGCCGAACATTACTCGCATCGATTTTGAATACGCTACGAAGCCAGTATTACGGCCAGGTGATCGGATCTTGCTGAAATGTTTTGGAACGGGACAGCCGCAGCCCGAAATAGAATGGCAGTTCAATGGGAAAACATTTTCGGGAGACGACGTCGAGTGGAGCAAGCTATCAGACGAAACGATTCGATTGGAACTCTCTCTTCTTCAAGTTGACTACAAAGACAGCGGCAATTACATTTGCGTACTGAAGAACGGTGCAGGTCAAGCTCGGAAAATGATTGAAGTTTCTGTTTGGCCTTGTATGATTTTGACAGCTGTAATCTCACACTTATTCTTATATGTATTCGTCTAGATGACACGGATCCTGGTGTCGCTTCTTGTTCGAAAGACAGTATCGTCGTTCCGTACCTGGGCGAGTATCATCTGCCAACGCACATTGGCTACGAAACGATTCTTGTGCAGCCGTGTGCTCATGGGCCCAAATGTTCGGCCGGCGATTCGGTGCTGTCAGATCGTGCCCTTTTTGCGTGCACGTCTAATGGAACGTGGCAAAATTTTGACTTGGAGAACTGTCAGTATGAAGACAAGACGACGAGATATTTTCAGTGTTTATCTCAGGTGCAAAAGATTGGTCAAATCAGCGAAGGGCACTCTAATGTTTATCCTTTAGCATACCGTCAACCAAACTAATGCGGAGTCTTTTGCGGCCTTGATAGTAGACGCTACCAAAAGCAGAAACCTTGACGTCAGAGAAATCGGCTTTGCTGTGACTTCTTTGGAGCGATTACTGGCAAACAGCCTACTGCAATTATCAACAAAGGTTTGTCACAGCGCGTTAGTCGTTTCTTCTATATTATTGAAAGCGTGGACCTGCAGGTTGTTGAGCTCATTCTTTCATCGGTAAGCCAATTGATGCAGATGTTTGAATTGTCGACTTGTACCGATTGCAGCGACAGGTGAGTTCTAGTGCAGCAGCTCTATTGCAGCCAATCGTTTAATTAATTTAAAATCTTTAATTTTGCAGACTACGCTTATTGGTGGGCGCACTAGCCGGTCGTTATATTACATTTGAAGGAGCCCGTTCGTCCCTAGTCGTTGACAATTCCCAAATGTATTTTGAGGTATTTGTCGTTGGAGCTCGTCAGCGAATTAGCGCATCTGACGTCGTTGCTACCATGTCATTGGAACGAGAAGTGATGCAGCCTGCATCAGGAGACGGAAGCGGCGGGGCACTTCCACCAAACGTGACTGGCCTCGTGGCTGTTTATAAGAACACGGTCTTCTTTCGCCACGGCCAGCTGCCTGCGGAAAGTTCGTCGTGCAACGATGACTCCTGCAATAAAAGGCGATCCTTACGAGAGAAAACATTGCTTAGTGCTGTCGCACAACTGGGATTGGGTTCTGAAGATTTAGATACCCAAGTGAACGGCACTACCTTTGTATTTCCTCACGAAGAGGTAAGAAAGTGGCGGAGCTTTTTTTCAGTAAGAATAACACTGCTTTAGGATGCCTTTGAGCCAGTTTGTGTGTCGTGGAATCATTCAATAAGCGGTAAAGAAATGAGCAGAAACTTCAATTATTATATAATGCTATAAAGGGTATATTGCAGGCACAGGTGGATGGTCTTGTGACTCTTGCAGTTTGGTCTCGTGGAAAAACAACACGGTCGAGTGCCATTGTGGAGCTGCAGCGACAGCGTCCGTTCTGATGGTTCGTGCACCTATGACAAGATTCTTGAGTTTGTGATCTTGATGTCTTTGCAGACTTCATGCAAACGGAACAGTACTGCGTGCGAATGTCTCCGTGTGAGACGGTCTACTCAAGCAGAAATTGCCGTTATTGGATGCTACATTGTTCTAGGCGTTCTTGCTATCGCTCTTCTTATCGTCATTTTAACTTGGTACTGCTTGTCCTTTACTCTCTTCTCTGTGTCAGCAATATTACTGTTTCTTGTGTAGGATCATTTGTAAGGTTGTCTCTCGAAGTCTCAAAATTCACTTCAACATTTTGCTGTCTTTGTCAATTTTTTCCGTCTCCTACCTTGTGTCCATCTTTCCGACTGACAGTAGCTATGGCGGAGCAAGGATCTCAGAAGCGGCTTGCAAAGCCGTCAGCAGTCTTATTCACTTTTCGCTACTGGTTACCGTCATGTGGTTGACAGTTGAAGCCTATTCTCATCTTAGCGGGACGGCACGGAAGAGTGAAACGAAGAGAGACAACGTATTTTTTCTCAAATCCTGTCTTCTCTGTTGGGGTAATATTAATCGCTATGAGTTTTTCATATTTGACTGACTTAGTTGTTCTCTAGGCTGTCCTTTGTTGATGGTGGCTATTATCAATATTATAGGAGCTGCAAACTCAAACTCCAATTGTCTTCTTTATGGAACCACTGTTTATGTGCCAGATGAAACTTTGTCCAACGGGGAGAAACCTGTTCAGATGTAAGTCCTCACAAACATTGCGAAGATAGAGCTAATACAGTATATTGAAACAGATGCTGGATAAAGAACATGTACATCGTTCTTGGCACCTGCGCCATCCCGGCTCTTTTTCTCATCGTAACAAACACGCTCATCTACTGCGTCGTTCTTTGCCGAAAGACAGCAGGCGACCGTCTTCAAGTCGGACTGGCTATTTCAGTAAATATTCTCTTGGCTTTCAGCTGGGCCTTGGCGATTATTACTTTGTCTGATCACAATGACTTCGGCACGAATGCTTGCGCTGCCTTTGCAACTTTTTACTATTTGTTTGCCGTTCTGTACGTCATCGCGATTGTCGTCGTTCTACTCCAGTACGGCCCACTGAGCCGCGACGTATTGAAGATGTTCGAACTCTGTCGTCGACAGCACGTGGACGACGAACACAAAGACGAGACATTGATCCACCCCAAATCAAACAATAACGCAGCCAAGGAAAAGAAAGAGAAAGGTTCAAAGAAGGCTAAGAAGGCCAATAGAAACAGGGAGAGGAAAGCGTCGATGGCATATACCCAAGGAGCGGAAAATATTCCACTTGAAGAACTCATCGGTCTTATGCCGTTTGAGATGGAAATCGGCGGAGTGGCCGCACCACCTGTTCGTCATTCGGTTGGCCTGTCGCTCGGTGCGTCGATGACCGAAACCACGTTGCGGATAGGCGACGAGAGCAACGACGAGGTCGAGAAGCGAGATTCGGACGAAGACACGACTAAAAGTCAACTTGATAGCGGCTCTTCGACGGAGAGCGACGGCGATGACGACGCGTCAAAGAAGGAAACGGATGAAAGTGAGACTGACCAAAAGAACGCAAAGGACGCAGAGATGGGATTCGTAGAGAGCGGCTGGGCCTCGGCCGCCGACGACGAGACGCGCGAGTCGGAATCTCCAGAAAGGGCAAGCAAAAAAGCTTTTGCACACGCCACGTTTGACGTCGACAATCAAGGGACAAGCTCGACGCCCGATTTCGGACTACCAGCTGAGATTCCGGATCCGTTGACTCGTCAACTGAAAGAGCTCGACGAGATTATGACGTCGTCGCACGCGTCTCTCGACAAATTTGTCGACGACGTGACGACGAGTACAAAATCTCCGGCGCGATCTACCCAATCGTCGCAATTTCGAGATACGAGTTTGATGGCAGGACAATGGCCGTACGACGATGAAACGTCGCCCTCTCGGCCATCGTCGAGAGCAAATCGTTCTTTAAGAAAAATTCTGATTCCAGCGACCAGTCCTAGTGCCGCTGCTCCCGTCGCTGTTTTGCCAGCAAATCGCACGACGATGCAGCGCGTTCGTCGCTCGGACGGCACAGTTGTTTTCACCGAAATTCGACAGCCACGTCGCGTTGAAGAAAAACGCTATTTGGAGAGATACGAACCGGTTCGCACGTCCGAGAGGGAATACTTTCGTCGTCCTTCGCCTCGACAGCCGCCGGAAAGGTTCTACCGATACGATCCGCGACCGCTGAACGTTCCGAGGCAATACCCGTACTATCCGCGCGGCGGTAGACCTCCACCAGTTCGCGCTCGTTGGCCCGAGTACGACTACGTGTACCGTTCTCGACCGGCTCCGCTGCCGCTGCCGCCGCCGCCCGCGCCGCCAGGTTACGCTCGACGCTACCGCCAGCCTAGATCCGCTCGTCCCGATTACTACGAAGTGGATTCTGAAACTGGCAAGTTGGTAGAATATCGTTACGTTCGCCATCCAGAGGAACTCGGCGAACATATGAATCGGCGGCCACCGCCGCTCCGAAGACCGGTCACGAAATCGCGCCAGCAAACCAATATTCTATCCGACCAGGAAAAGGATCAGCTTATGTTTTTCTCCGGAGGCGACTCGAACGTTCCATCGCAGGTTGGAGATAATACCGACAGCGATGCAGACGCTTTCGGCGTTTGGTATCAAGAGCGAAGGTAAGAACGTGCACATCGAAACCAGCGGTTGTTTTTTTGCCCCAGCCCCAGCAAACCGTGATAAGAAACAAGCGTAAAACAGATGCTAACGGTACTCAGTACAACGCGAAACTAGTTTATTCTTCGGTATTTTCGGCGTTCCCTCCGAAAGCTTCAGGGTCATCCAAGTTCAGTGCATTGTCGTTGTCGTAGATAGGACTGTCGAATGTTTGGTCGTTGTATAGCGGGTTTTTGAATCCGCTGGTTGTTTCTGCACTTCCAAGAGCGTAGAGGTCCGGTGGTGGTTCGATAGCGAAGGCGCTGGCGTCGTTGTCGTACCTGTACTTTCGTCTGCGTCTATAGTGCAAGGCAAGTTATGTGTAACAGTATTGGATTCAGGGTTTTACCTAATGACGACGACAACAACGACGATGACGATAATTAGAATGAGAATTAGTCCACCCAGGGCACCGACGAGAATAGGCCATGGAAATGATGTGTCTGAGGATAGGGTAGTTTACGACGTAGGCTTAACGGTTGTTAGCCGATACCTTGTGCACTAACGTCAGGTGTAGGGTTCACACCGGCGGTTGACGACGATGATGCTGCAGTTGAGGGAGATGTAGTAGTGGGGTCTATGACGAAAGAGTTTGTTTGGGATGTTAGCGTATTTAAATAAGATGTACATATGCAGAGCGGAGAGTCGTCAGCATCTTGGCAGGGGCATCTCTCGGGGTTTCCCGCCAAGCACGAAAAATCAACTGTCAGATCAGCTGACGGGGTTCTTTTGAAAAAGATTTTTTCTAAAGGTGAGCAGATCAGTCGTGTTCTTTGAGTCGTTCAACTGCTGTACGCGCACCGTAGTTGGGAATGTCGGACAAACGATCGACAGGTCGTCCCTGCCAAGCGAGGCGTCCTATTTTAACGTGAGCATCCAAAACGATCCACGAAAACGAGTTGTTCTAAGTGTGATCAGAATTGCTCATGTTGTTTACTAGAGAACGGCGATGCCTTACGGGAGGAAATACGGCTGAGTCGTCGAGGCATGGAAATCTGTCGGCTGGTGTACCGTCCAATTGGCGCCAATTGGTGGGACAATTCCACGGACGAGGTTGGACGCCTGTAAAGCTGTTCACCTAAAGGTATTCCTAAGCTGCAATAGTCAGTTTCTTCGCTCAAAAGTACCGACGAATCCGTGACCGAAGCCAGTCCTTCATCTACCGAGTATATACACGTAAGCTGGCGAAGGTTAATTAAGCGTTTTGCAGTGAAGTACCTTGGCACGTCGACACTCTTTTCAAGGTAATCTTGGTATTTCTGAGACTCAGCGATCCTGTTTTTGGAATAATCAATTTCCTGAGCGCTACGTCGCCGGTGACGCTGACGTCGAATGAGGCAGGCAGAGCTACTCCCTGTACGATTCTACCTTTAGAGCTAAAGGTTTTATAATCAAATTGGACTAACGTCGAATGTCGTAGAAGGTTTGACGACGACCGTTTCCGCCGAACAGGGCAACCTGCCCTTAATCCAATTTGACGGCTCGTTCCAATTTGACGTTGGTCGCCAAAAGAGAGTGTCGCCTGCCTCTGCCGAAGAGCAAGAGAGGAGCAAAACGAGGGTCACAAGCCGCATTGAAGGGTGTGGTACGGAATGATACGGAACGTGATCTCACGTGTCTACTATGGAAATGATCATCTCCATTCCCCCAAGGGTCTAACAAACATTGCATCGCGACAACGTAACAAAGAACACGACAACATCAGCGCAACAAAAAAATTTCAAGACTCGATGCCGTCAATGTTCTCCCTTCACGTAATCGTCAAGAGACTCGTACGGATTTTCCAATTCGCCCATTGGAGCTTCTGTTGCGAAATCCGGTGAGACGAAGAGTGGATTTTCTTGTGCTGCCATTCCTTCATACAGCGGGTTCTTGAAACCCGACGAAGACAGCGTTGCCGCTGTAGCCGGTCGGGGTACGTCATACTTGCTCTGAGTGGGGAACTCAGGCAAATCTGTCGTTGGGTCACTCGCAAACGCCAATTCATCGGTGTTGTCTTTGACGGACTTCTTTTTCCTCACTCTGACAGAAACAAAAGATATAGTTTTTCAACTAAGAGCTACTTTCTCAGCTCTTTTACCTGACCAGGACAATAACCAGAATTATGAAAAAGAGGAACAAAACACCACCGATGGCAGCGACGATAATGGCCCAAAGAGGGAAAGAGGAGCCATGTCCTGAACATTACTTAATTAAGAACGGCGAGTCTCTTGACGACTCTCACGTACCTGTGCTTCCTTGCGGATCCCTGGTGGGGAGGGGACAGTCTTCACCAATGCAGATTGGAGGACAGTCTTCACCAATGCAGATTGGAGGACAGTTCTCGCCAATGCAGATTGTAGGGCAGTCTTCTGTTTCTGGATCACAAGGGGGTCGTTCTAAAGCGCGCCTACTGTTAATCGATTTCAATTTTTCAAGACGTTGCTGTACCTGTCTCGCGCGGTTGCTCGGTGGGTTTCCCTGACGGCGGCTTTCCTGTTTCTCCCGGCTCTCTGGAGACAAGCGGATTTTTCGTCGGTTTTCCTAAGGCAGGCAAACTTCAGAAAAAGGCGACCGATCTCAGTGACAGATTTACCAGGTTCTCCTGGAGTAGTGGGAGGAGGTTGCGTGGTTGGCGGTGGCTGTGTGGTCGGCGGAGGAGTCGTGGGATCTGCTCATACGCAATGAAAATGGAAATGTAGACCACAGAGGTAGAATCGCCACAACTTACAAAATGAACAGTCGCTGCCAATGCAAGGACACAAGCCCGGTTGACCGCTTAGGCACAAAGGCTCAACGGTCAGATCCGCGGAAGGAGTGCTCTTGTAAAAGTACTTTCCTGCGAAGAGATTCAGTGGAGCTCGCGCATGCATTCATCATGCATGTACTGACCGCTGTTAGGAATGTCAGAAAGTCCGCTCACAGATCGTCCTTTCCACGCCAAACGACCGACGGTGACGCTCCTATCCAGCGTAATCCAAGAGAAGCTGGAATTCTGTACAGAAGAACATTTGCTATTAATAGAAACTCTCCCACTCAGACATTCTTTTTACCGATTGGAAAACAGCCATATCATCGCCACAGGGAGCCCGTTGAGGAAGAGTTCCGTCGGATTTGCGCCAGTTTCCAACGCAGCTCCAAGGGTGCGGCTGGATGCCAATGAATTCGTTCACCTAAAGGTAAGCCTCATATGAGAAACGAATCTTTTATGTAGTCTAGATGTCTTCTGACCGACTGATCTGACACAGCTGAAAGGCCTTCGTCTACGCAGAAACACGTCGTTTTATAGGTACAGCGTACCATAAATATAAATAGTACTGACTTTTGCACGTTGTCTCTTTCGACAGCGTGATCTTGGTGGCGGGCGCGAGAGTGAGAGAACCGCCCCTCGGGATGACGAGCTTTTTCAGCGTCACGTCGCCGTTGATGCGGACGTCAAAGTCGCGGGGCAACGGTTTTCCCTATGCGATTCGTTTGACGTACAGCAGGCGGTTAAATGGTGTAACGGCTACATTGTAAGTTTGAGGCGGCTTGATTTCCACCGTTTCGGCCGAGCACGGTGTTCGACCGAGGACCCAGTTGTTTGGATTGTTCCAAACGGACGTGCGAGTCCAGAACAACACGTCTCCGGTCGCTACGGCCGTCGAAAGGAGAAGAACGAGGAGGGAACTCGGCGACATTCTCGAATGGTACGGCACGCGACCTGACAAGTAAAAGCCCCCGTATCACACTTTGTCCTGTTCAGCAAGAGATGACAAAAGCGCAAACGTCTGTTTGGGCGAAGCCTAGCCTACGCAATCGGGAGACCGTCTTCGTCGAATTTCCCATCGGCAGCGTCGTAGAGTCCATCGGCATCGTTGGCATAGATTTTTGCATCGGCAGCGTCGTACGTTGGATTTTCGAAACCTCCGGTGCTGTCTTGGGCAGAATACGTCGGATTATGAGTTTCGACGCTTAGGGCGGCATCAGACGTGTCAAAGCGGTACGCGGCCACTCCGCTCCCCAACGATGCCGCATTCCGGTGTTTTTTATTCCTGCAAAAACGTTCGGCTTACTGTGATATTCGTGGAGCCTCTCCAGCTCCTTGTCCTTTTTGCTTTTTGTGATAAATTAGCAGAAAGCGAAAGGAGCTGGAGACAGGCTATTGACACTTTACCTCCAGTAGAATATAATGACTAGGGTAAGTGCCGCGAAAGCGAGCACTCCTGCAACCACGGCGACAATAATTGGCCATATGGGAAAGCTACTGCCTGTTTCAATTGACATTAGTCGGCGTGTGAGATATCTCTTATCGTTTGTTACCTGTACTCTGTCCAACGTTTCCTGCGCAAACCGAAATCTTCGGATCACACGGAGACGCTAATTGGCACATTGGTAGATAACAATCAAACGTGTACCGAATTTTTACGTACGTGATACCGACGGTGGCCCACTAGTAAACGGATCTGCGTAGGGATCACGTACAGTAAAGAATTTTGACAAACGCTTTTTGCTTACAGAAAGAGCAGTCACTTGTTGTGCAGACACATTTGTCCGGCTGATTTGCCTTACAGGTCGAATCTACCGCGAGGCTAGCAGACTCACCGGCATTGACAAAGTATCGATCTAATTGTTTGTTTAATTATATAAGCGTTTTCATTAAGCGTACGGATGATCGATCGTTTTCATACCGTATGAGGATATCTCCTGCACCGACTGTATTGCGCTTCCCATCCATTCGAGCTCCGCGACGGATATTTGCGATTTGAGGGAAATCCAGGAGTAAGCGTTTCCCTATAAAAATCTCTCGCATAGACTCTTTCCTCGCGTAAGCACGAGCCGTTTTACCGGTGGAAACACGACCTTGTCCGCGGCGCAAGGCGGTCGCGACGGCACGCTGCTGTCTTCCTTCCTCCAATTGTTCGCGCATTCCCACGGATGTGGCTGAACCCCCATGAAGGACGCGACCTAAACCCCAAGTTTATTCGCTAAAATCGTCGGTCCGGTCGGCTCGATCGAAAATCGTACGGCATTTGGTGCAGTTTCCAGTCCTAGTAGATCTGCCCCAACGAAAAAGATTTAAACGAACTAAACGCTTGCTTATAGGTAGTGTTTTTTCACCTTGGCACCGATCTTTCTTTGAAAATTTAATGCTGACTCCTTTCCCTAGTTTCAACGTCGCTCCGGTTGGCAACCGAAGTCCTTTCAGCGTGACACTCACATCGGCTTTGACGACAAACTTTGCTCCCTATCAGAGAGCGACGAATCGTGGCAAATAGCAAACCGATTGCTAGAGTCGATTGATACCTTCTGCTCGTCAGGCAATTGAAATCGAACGGTTTCGGGAGCGCATGGAAGCCGAGATGCGGCCCAGCTCTTTGCGTTTCCCCAATTGGAATTTGGTTGCCATGTCAGCACGTCAGCCGATGCCGTCGTGGCAAGCGCGAAGAGCAAGGTAAGCGTAAACATGACGACCCACTTCTCGAAGTACTGAATGACGCCCACCGAGAAGCAGCCAATGAACGAGCGACAGTAACGTGTGACGTTCACCCGACTAAAAATCCCACGCAGTGACGTACATACTCGTTCGAATAGAAAAAATCCATATACAGACTCTTTAGAAAAGATCTACAAATTGAGCTAATTTCAACGGCAATTCATCATAATAATCAAGTCCGGAATCGACGACGGCCGCAGCGGAAATATCCTGGAGACGTAGACGGCGACGGCGCCGCAACGCAGCGACAACTTCCTCGTTGCCGCCGTCGACGGCATACGCGAGCGCAGTCCGACCGCAAACGTCGCGCGCTTCGGTGACGGCACCGGCGTCGACGAGCACGTCGATGACGCGTCGAACTCGATCGGCACCGCCGTTTTCCGCGCTACGACGCGAGTGTCGAAGCGCCGCGTGGAGCGGCGTTCGACGGCACGCGTCGACGGCGTTGACGACGGCGCCGCACGAGAGCAAAAACGCTACGACGTCCGGACACGGAAACGGATAGGCGCACTCGCAATATTCGAGCAGTTTCGTTGTCGACGGTTGAACGGCGAGATGAAGAAGAGTCTCCTCCGCGTCGTTCGCCGGACACGAAGCGACGACGGCGCAACCGAGATCGTAGAGTCGTCGCCTGTCGTCGGGTGACGCCGCCTGACGTCCGTCACGTATGAATTGCATCCAAACGCCGGCTAGATGGAGAAAGATACGTCCGATTCGAAAGGCCTTTTCCGGTAGACGAGCGTCGACGCATCGATCCAGTTCGACGCGCGTCATTTCGGCGATCTCGCGCACGTACGTGCCGCGCGCGTAGCTGTCGTGAACGAGCATGTGATTGAGCACTTCGCCGCAGGATCCGGCCGTGAGAAAGATGTTGTCGTGACCGGACTCGAAGCCGCGTATCTGGATGTCCAACGAGTAGGCCCACAGTTGCATGCAGCGCTGAAAGTCGCCGCGATCGGCGTACATTGCGCCGCGATGGCGCACGTAGTAGGCCGTGTCCGGATGGCTGATGCCGAGCACGCGTTCGCGTATGACCAACGCGAGCATCTCCAACATTTCGGGATCGGCGGCGACGGAGGCGATTAACGAATCGCGGCATCGTATATCCTGCATGTTGAGATAGACGGGATTGGGTGGAGGCGACGACGGCGGCGGCGGCGGCACGCTGCTATCGCCACGCAATAGTATCGCTTCGATCCAACAATCGATCGCCGCCGAAACATTACGATTCTTGTCAACGTAGGCGGCGCCGAGGAGCTCCAACGCTTCCGCCTCTTGCGCTCGCGTAAACGACATTTGCTTGTGACGTCGAAAATAGCTGACCATTTTCGCCTGACCGACGGCGGCAGCGGACAGCATCGGACTCATGTCTCCCGATCCCGATTTCCATTGAGCGCCAGCACGAAGAAG
Organism: Oscarella lobularis; assembly: GCF_947507565.1. Classification (NCBI taxonomy): domain Eukaryota; kingdom Metazoa; phylum Porifera; class Homoscleromorpha; order Homosclerophorida; family Oscarellidae; genus Oscarella; species Oscarella lobularis. The sequence goes on from NC_089184.1 coordinate 2,000,370, forward strand.
AGCTTCGACGATGGGTATGCTGCCGGCTTCGGCGGCGTCGTGCAACGCCGTATTACCGCGCAGCTTGCTCTGCAGATTGACGTCGGCACCGCATCGTATGAGATACGAGACAATTTTCTCGCGCTGCTTATAGCAGGCAATCATCAGCGGCGTGTGTCCGTACTTGTTGGGCATGTTCACGTCGGAGCCGTGACTGCGGAGCACTTTGACGACGTTCAGATGACCGTCGTAGCAGGCGGCGCGCAGCGGCGTCGAACCGGAACTCGTCCGATGCGTTATGTCGGCACCGGCTTTGATGAGACACTTGGCGATGTCGTAGTGACCGCAGGCGGCTGCCGTCCACAGGGCGGCGGCACCGTCGATGTCTTCTTTCGAAAACGATACCGAGCCCGTTTGTTCAATGTCGAGACCGGACGAGATGAGCGTCAGGAGGTAGGCGACCACTTTGGCGCTGTTGTGACGACAGGCGAGGACGAGGGGCGGGCAATTGTCGTACGGGTGATTGAGAATTTTTTGCAGGTGCTCCTTTATGATTGGTCGACGGAGTTCGCTTTCGATTTCGCGCACCGCGTCGATTTTTGCCGCTTCGTGTATGAGACGCGCCGAATGGGCGAGCTCCGCTTCGAGCACTTCCTGTCGGAGGTGAGCCATTGGCGATTGGAGTCGAGGGCGGCGGCGATGTAGAGGCGATTTACTTGTCGCCATACGATCCTTGCAAGACGGGGCCCCTCCTGTCTATCTTTCGAAGAAATCCAACGAAAGGTTGCCGCACTTCGCTGATACTTTGTTCTCAAAGACTTTCAGTGTGTACGAAGGAAAGCAGGGAAAAGAACGATCATGGTTAGCGCGCGCCTCACCCAAGAGCCATGATCGCTCTTTTCTTCGTTTTGTCCTTCCACTTTTCGCTAGTCGGTGCTGTCTTCGATCCCTATCAAGACAACGCTCACTACGAAATTTTATGGCCGGGCTCTGTATCTAAGTCGTCACTGGCAAGTCATCGCGAATTGCGCTTTCTACAGGAAAGATTGCCTTTTTCAACAGCCGCAGGCCGGTTCATTTGTTGTAAAAACGGCCCAGAAGGAACGATATAGATGTTTTCTGCCCCGGGACGCTTCGAATGACGAGGTAGCCGAGAGAAAAGACAGGAGCGACTAGTCTAGATAAGAAACGATCTTGGACAGAATGACAACGCGGAGCAAGAATCAGACGCCGGCCCCGATCCGGAACTTTTGCTTCAGAGTCTGTACGATCAAAAGGAGTGCTCCTATAGGGTACGCATTCCTAGTACTGTAGAACACTTCATCATAATTGTTTCTTTCACAAAGCTCGAATCGTACTGGAATTACGAGCTGTGTCACGGCAACTACGTAAAACAGTATCACGATGATCCTGGACCGGACGGAGCGAAGGCAAGTTGATCGGCGTACTAGGATCCAATCACTGATGAAAAATGGATAGGGCAAAGGGTCGGTTAGGCGTAAGCAATACTATCTTGGATACCTAAAAAAGACGGAAGGTTTGTGTGATTGGAGAATTTCTGAGTTGTGTCGTTGAATGAATTGTTTTCTCTTTAGGTGTTCAACCTCTCGAGTCTCCTCCTGTAAAAGAGCAAAAGGTTCCTACCGTGAATCTGGAAGGAAAGGATTATCCGTATTTTGCTGTGAATTACGTTGACGGGACTCTTTGCGATTTGGACAACAAAGGGAGACGGACCAGAGTTCTCTACATATGTCATGAACAGGGTAGAAACGAGGTAACCGCTTGCCTGAGTTAATTAATTAATATGATGTTCACTATCTATATGAGTCTTTTCCTAGATTGTCTTGCTTCGCGAGACGTCAACGTGCGAATATGAAGCCATTGTTGAAACTCCAGTTCTGTGCCCGAATCCAGCTTACAGGCAATTGAAGCGGACTTCTGTTCCTTTTTTCATTTCTTCATTCTTAGGCTGAATGAGGATCCGTTGCACCATATTCATTGTCATTCTTTGGGTGATTCACCTTCTTATCCTCGTCTCTATAGTGACCACGTTGCTCTTGGAATGTCCGCGGACGACGTAAGTGCCTAAAAATTAAGTTTGGGAGTTTCTGACGCGTTGGACGAAAGGGCTCTACCGATTTTGACGCACCTGTTCAGGCTTCTCCCTACGTTGAACCAGCACCAAGAGCTACACCAGATGCTGGGCCTATATTGAGGCAGTTCTTAGAAGGAACGTATTGTCTGAGAGGAGTGAGTTATCATTATAGCGATTAGTGTATGATTATGATTCATCTATAGGGACGTGGATGGTGGCACTATGAATTCTGCTATCAGCAACATGTCAAGCAATATCACGTGGTATGATTTGCAGTCGCGATTTGGCTTTGCTTCTAGGCGCAGCGATATTTGTCTTAGGCAAGAGACGGCCAAGTTGACGTTTTCTTAGGGTACTGGGATGAAGAAGTAAGCCCTTAGTTAGTATGACAAATTGAAAACGAATTATATTAGACTCATACAAATTGGTTTCGCCAAAACATCAAGAAGAAACGAGCCTCTAAAAAGTAACTTAGAATTTTTAATTGATCTTTTTCAATTTAATTAATTACGTCTAGCAACGTTGTGCATTACTACAGTGAAGGAGACGTGTGTGATCTAACAAAGAAACCTCGTAATGTTCAAGTCAGACTTCGGTTAGATCGAAGATGGTCCATTTGTTTGTTTAATTAATATTTTTTTCTGATTTAGATGCATTCGAGAAGGAAGTATGAGCCAAGTGTCTATTTACTTAGAAGAGCCAAGGCCCTGCGAATACATTCTTACTGTAAGGAAGAAATCTTAGCAAGTTTTAGAAACATAGTCTGCTTGTACCTAGGTGGAAGCAACATTACTCTGCTCTCTTGTTGATTCAGCCGACGAGGATGGCCTATTTGCAGTGGACTAAACAGCTAATAAAAATGATTTAAGAATTCTTTTATTGTCATGCAAAAGCAGTCCGTTTCCACGAGCGGTCTGGATTGAGCATGCAAATGTCATCAAAATTAGAATGGGAGAGGAGTGCTCAGGCAAGGATTGTGTTTGCTGGGGTGGATGGGTTGGACGTACTTATGACGTCAGCTCCCCCCCCCCCCCCCCCCCGCCCGAAGTGATCGCGGCTTTAGATGGTCGCGCTAAAAAAAGGAAAGACAAAAAGAAAAAACTAGCACTCGCTGGGAATCGAGCAGGGGACGCATCAGGTGCACCGCGTTGCCTGCATCGTTGAGCCCTGTGAGCACCCCCCTGCCCGTTGAGCTACCGCGACCCACCCTGCGTAGGAGCCGATATCACATGCTCTTAACTACATTATTACCGTGACTCTAAGCCGTTGATAACCGGTCACAGTACGGTGACTCTAGCCACTGCGTTCTGATAAACCGATGAGTGGCACGCGAACAATAGTAGGCGCAAGCACTTTTGTAAGTTTGTATTTCAATATATTTCAATGTATCAACAGTACTGAGGCCTGAAACAATAGAACGTCACAGAATCGAATAATTTGTAAATTTTGATGGGCGGGCGATTATTTTCGAGACTTGTAAAGACGCAAGCCCCTGACAATGTAATCTTGAAGAAGTCCGTCGCAAAATAAGCTGTAAAATGACCTATATGACTTACAGAATCCTGTGCCTCCGCCAATTAAGGCAGCTCCTACGCCGACTCCCAGAATTCCCATTGCCATCATGACGATTGCTGTCGGCGAGCGAAGGGTTTCATGGCCACGTTTTTCGCCGAGCGTGTTGGGTTTCAAGTTCTCGCTCGCCTTCTCGAACGACTTTCCGAGAGACTCGGTTGAATTCCCTAAGTTCTCGCTTGCTTTCTCGAACGAGTTCCCTAAATCCTTCAGTCCGTTTTCGGCAACGCGCGACCTAGAAAACTTGAGGACAGCGTGGTTTAGTTCGAAGTACGAAATTGAGCCCATTTGAGAGAGACAGAGACTGCGAGCTAGGACTGCTGCGAAGTGGTGCACGCTAAGGGTCTGCGCATGCAGTGGCTGCTCTTACGGATACGTGCCGGTTGACGGTTGTGCCTATTGTGTTATGCCTGTTTGCCTATTGTAAATGTTGTTTCTGTTGTACATGTATCTGTTGTATCTGTTGTGGGTATATTCCGCCTAACTGCCAATATGGTGCAGCTGCTGCTCAGGATTTTAATGTGCAACATCCATGTGCAACATTAATCGTAAGACAATATAATGACTTTCAATTTAGGAGACAGCTACAGATTTATCAGACAGAATTGCACATGCACTCTCACTGTTCAGAAGATTGAAATATACACAAAGTGCGCCTATTGTTTGCATTCATGGGCGATACCTTCGAACCATAATTCTATGGAACTCGCCGCCGCCGACGAAATCGTCGCCGAGTCCCTTAGCCATGTACGACTTGGAAATCGACGACGTCTCTAAACTCTGATTCACTGTGACAAAATGGCCTTGTTCAGCAATTCCTTGGGAAAATGTCAGCGAGATTATCATCTCAGTTCTCTTTTTCAATTGCAGGAAATATTTCTGACGTTATGAGCCGAGTCACGTGTTTTACTATTTCCGGGGACTCGAGTCACGTGAATGCTACTCCAAGCTCCTTCAAGGGCCAGCCACGATGACTGCGAGTAGTCACGACGACCACAGCGTTCTGTTCGAAATGATCTACGACAACAATCACACTTGCCTGGACATGTATCTTCGACGCGAATCAATCGACGTGAACTCGATGGCAGTGAGTCGCGACGGCAAATCGCTCGTTCACGTCGCCGCTGAACTCGACGACTCCGAGTGCTTGCGCGTGCTGCTAAGCGCCGGAGGTAAGCGACAAGAGCACAATCGAGGTTCAAACTAAAGTTTTCGCGTTCTGACGCAGCGAACAAGAACGCGGCAGCAAGTTTGAAGCACAACGGAAACGTAAGACGATATGGAGTTGGAGAGAGGATTCAGAGAAGCAGCTCGTGCCGGCGTAATTTTCGTTTTAGCGCCGCCTCCGCCACTATAATTTTCACAGTATTTGTTGAAAACGAAGATCTTTTTATATAGAATTAGATAGTGCGGAGTGATGCAGTCATTAGGATAACACTTGAGGCGGAGGCCTTTGCAACGGTTTTGACGCTGCTAGAGGCTATAGGAAGGCGTAAATCCGGTGTGGCTGTAAAGGGCCGTGCATGTGAAAGTAGACTTAACCTTTGTGCACGAAAATGAACCGCAAAGTTTCCTTAGGGTTGTGACCATCCCTAATTAACCCTTTTAGATGGAGGGTACAATGAAACCGAAGCTATTTACTAAAGCCATTACCACAGTACTACTTGATGTGTTGTCGTTTCAGACTCCTCTTCACATAGCCGCTGCGAATAAAAGCAGTCTTTGCTCTTGGACTACGGAGCTTCGGCGAGAAAGAAGAATTCGCTCGGGCAGACGCCGCCGTCAGGTCCGGCAGCGTTGATTGCATAACGTTCCTGGCTCAAGTCCGAAGAGCGGAAAAGCGAAGAAGTCGAGACATCAAGGAATTGCTGTTCTCTTTCTAGTATCCGTGATGGAAGGTTTGTGTGCCCTGGAGAATTTCTGAGTTGTGATGTTGAATGGATATGTTTCTCTTGGGTGTCTTCTTCTGTAAAAGAGAAGAAGGTTTTGACCGTAAATCTGGAAGGAAGGGATTATCCATATTTTGCTGTGAATTACGTTGACGGGACTCTGCGATATGGACAACAAAGGGTAGAAAGACCAGAGTTCTCTATCTATAATGTGACAACGTGAATATAATATATTTATGACGTCACACTATGTAGTGTGCTCGTGTACTGTAAGCGGTGCTATGCATGATGGCCAATACCGGGCCATCATTCTCTAGTTAGCTTATGTAATGGCACGCGATCGCAAGGCGATCAGAAGCGCGAATTCAAAAGCTACTTTTTCCTGGATCGGTCATCGGATGGTGTATTAGCCGGAAGAGTAGGATAGCCGACATCACCACTCTAATGAGCGCTCCTGATTGGCTCGCGATCACGTGCTATGACATAACTTGCTACTGCGCAAGCTCTTACTTTATCGAGCGTTGCTGTTCTAGAACAGTCGATTTTTAGTGGTTTCATATTCTGTCTCTCAATGGGCTCAAATTCGTACATTGAACTAAACTGCTCTGCCCCAAGTTTAAGACAGTTTTTAGATCGCGCTTTGCCGAAAACGGATTGAAAGATTTAGGGAACTCAACTGAACGCAGCTTCGAGTCCTTCGAACGGGGCTTGGAAGCCTTCGGAAAGTCGTTAGAGAAGACCGTCGAGACGGTTGGCGAAGACGTCCTTCGTTCTCCAGCAGCGCTTGTCTTCGGAATAGGGATCGGCGTCGGATCCCTCCTTCTTGGCGCAGGCAAAGGATTTCGTAAGCCATATAGGTCATTTTGCTGCCTATTTTGTGACGGTCTGCTTCAAGATCACGCAGCCAAGGGCCTCCGCATTCTCAAGCCTCGAAAACGATCGCCCTGATTACGCACAGATCAATACTAATATATTAAATACTAATACTAATATATTAAATACTAATACAAATATTAAATAAATTAATATATTTGAGTTTTAAAGACGCACAGATCCTAATATGTTAAATACTAATACAAATATTAAATAAATTAATATATTTGAGTTTTAAAGACGCGCAGATCCTAATATGTTAAATACTAATACAAATATTAAATAAATTAATATATTTGAGTTTTAAAGACGCTAATATGTTAAATACTAATACAAATATTAAATAAATTAATATATTTGAGTTATAAAGTGCGTTTAGTCAGTGATCAAAACGTTCAATTGATATTTGTTTCTCTAATATATATATCATGAAAGTACAGTCGTTTTTTTCATTTTCGATTGTTGTAACGGATATTTTTAATTAAATGTTGACTTATTTTCTTATTTTACTATTACATTGTATTTGAAAGAACGAAAGGTACACTGACAGCGTTTGCTCTCAGATCCGAACCATAATTCTATGGAACTCGCCGTCGATGACGAAATTGCCACGCCTTTCGACCGTTTTCTTCGTTGTGGACTACTGAACCCGGAATCGACGACAACAGCGACGACTAACGACGGAACGGGAGCCTTCTCGTCCACATTTAAAGTCTGATTCAGTGACCTCCTTCGACAAGTCATTGGAAAAAGCCAAAGAGAATATCATCTCAGGAATCAATTTTAACGTCATGAGCTGGGTCACGTGTTTGCGATATCCGGGAATTCTTACTTACTGAGTCGCGTGAATGCTACTCCACCAAGCACAGCGACGATGACTGCGAATCACGATGACCACAGCGATCTGTTCGAAATGATCTACGATAACAATCACACTTGCCTGGACATGTATCTTCGACGCGAATCAATCGACGTGAACTCGATGGCAGTGAGTCGCGACGGCAAATCGCTCGTTCACGTCGCCGCTGAACTCGACGACTCCGAGTGCCTGCGCGTGCTGCTAAACGCCGGAGGTAAGCGACAACAGCACAATCGAGGTTCAAACTAAAGTTTTCGCGTTCTGACGCAGCGAACAAGAACGCGGCAGCAAGTTTGAAGCACAACGGAAACGTAAGACGATATGGAGTTGGAGAGAGGATTCAGAGAAGCAGCTCGTGCCGGCGTAATTTTCGTTTTAGTGCCGCCCTCCGCCACCATAATTTTCACAGTATTTGTTGAAAACGAAGATCTTTTTATATAGAATTAGATAGTGCGGAGTGATACAGTCATTAGGATAACACTTGAGGCGGAGGCCTTTGCAACGGTTTTGACGCTGCTAGAGGCTATAGGAAGGCGTAAATCCGGTGTGGCTGTAAAGGGCCGTGCATGTGAAAGTAAACTTAACCTTTGCGCACTAAAATGAACCGCAAAGTTTCCTTAGGGTTGTGACCATCCCTAATTAACCCTTTTAGATGGAGGGTACAATGAAACCGAAACTATTTACTAAAGCAATTATACAGTACTACTTGATGTGTTGTCGTTGCAGACTCCTCTTCACATAGCCGCTGCGAATAAAAGCAGTCTTTGCTTGAAATTGCTCCTGGACTACGGAGCGTCGGCGAGAAAGAAGAATTCGCTCGGTCAGACGCCTTTCGACGTCGCCGTCAGGTCCGGCAGCGTCGATTGCATAACGTGCCTGGCTCAAGTTCGAAGAGCGGCAAAGCGGAGAAATCAAGACATCAAGGAATTGAAAGAGAGTGAGACGGACATTAGTTTCGCCGCGAAGAGCGACTATATACGATCTCTTCTCTCGATCAGGTTTTCTCTCGGCGATGAACAGCGCCGACGCGAAGTCGTTGCTTGCAAAGTTTCCGGAGGATCCATCGATAGTGAAATCGGCTCTTGGCGACGCTTCCATCTTGTGCAAGTACGAATCTGTAGACGTTTGACGTGGGCGTCGGCGAAACTTGTCTCCTTTCGATGTTTGCATTTTGGAAACGTTTTCTTTAGAGCGTGCTACGAGGGAGCCTACGAAGCCGCGCACGTCCTTCTTCAGAACGGAGCCAATCCAATTCAAGAACGTAAAGGCGGCAATGCCATTCAATTCACCGCGCTCCACTCCGCCTGCAAAGCGCCTTACAAAGAAAGCGACGAAGACGTCGAGGCGAGAAAGGCGCTTGTCGAAAACCTACTTCAATTTCGCCCGGAACTTTTGGACGTCCCCGACTCGTCCGGCGCCCTACCCCTACACCTCGCCGCTGCCGCCGGACACAGCCGAATCGTCGCTCTTCTCCTCCGATGCTACAAAGCGATCTTCTTCTTTCACCTCGGCTTGAACAGCGGCGACGACGCCGTCGCCGAGAGATTCTACGTCGACGTCGCCGAAGGCTACTTGGAGAACGTCGGCTCGCGCGAACGCCTTCTCGACGTGAATTATCCGCAAGCGACGAACGGCGACACGTCGCTGCACGTCGCCGCCGCGCGCGGTCACTCGAACGTCGTCGAAACGATACTCGACTTCTCCGCCGAGATGCTGTCGCCGTCGACGGCGAAAGACGTCGAAGATCATTTTGTCGTCGATTTGACGCTGACGAACGACGCCGGATTGACGGCGCTTCATCTCGCCGTCGAGGGCGAGTTCGTGCGCATTGTCGAGATCTTGCTCGAACGTCAGAACGACGAGTGTTTCGCTGCGAGCGAGTCGACGGGCATTCGCAACGTCGGTTGCGTCGCTTCGGTGAAGAAACCGCTCGTCCTCGCCGTCGAGAAGAGAAACCTGGCTGTTATCAAGGCTTTCTTGCGATACGATTCGTGTTGCGATTTGACGGAGGCGCTCCGATTGGCTTTGGAGTCGTCGTCGCAGGACTTGGTTATGGCGTTTTTAGAGAAACAGATTGAAGTAAAAGTGGCTACGGAAATTGCCGGTTCAACCAGCGTTGGGGACGGTAAAGGCGGCGTCGTCGAGGGCAAAATCAATTGGCACGGATTGGGTCTGAAGCGGTTGGATAGCCGCTTTCTCGATTGTGCTATTGAGGCGATCCGTCAGGCTCGGATTCCTTCCTGTCTTCCCAATCAACATCATTACATCGGAGATGTCGATTTATCGGCAAACAAATTGACGTCGGTGCCGTTCGAGCTGTTTTGCCTGAGCCAAATGAAAATTTTGAATTTGTCTCACAACGATTTGACGGTTCTTTTCGACGGAAAAGGTTTTCTTCCCACTCTTCACGAAGACGCGGATATCGAAGCGAATTCCTTGTCGTCGACGCTCACTTGCGTTCAGTTGGAAACGCTCCGACTCGACGAAAATCGTTTGACCGAGTTGCCGCGAGAACTCTTCAATTTGCCGCGACTCAAACTGCTCTTTGCCGTGAAAAACAAAATCGCAAGCCTTCCCGAGAACATCTGGACGGCGCCTGCGCTCACCACTGTTAATTTGTCGCGCAATCGACTCGAAGTTTTGCCGGGTCCGTACGGAAGTTACGACCCTTCGTTGACTCCGGTTCAAAGCATGCCGGATGTAAAGAAGAAATTCGCTTTTCCCTACGTCGCTTTTCGTCGCCTTTCGACTCCCTGCAGCAGTGGCGCAGGCGAGGAATCGAAGCGGCGATTAGTGAAATCGGCGCGACTTCGCGAGATCGAACTTAGCTCGTCGCCGTCGATTCAAAAGAGCCAAAGCCAAATCGTCTTCTCAGCGTCGCGTCGTCCCGATCTCTTAAAGCAGGACAGCGGCTCTCGCACTCATCACAAGGTCCATCGACGCACCGGCCTGCACGGGAGTCTGATGGCGCAGCACGAACATCTTATTCAGGAATTGCCTGGTAAATCGCTCGTCAGCGGCGTCATTGACGACGAAGCGAAGCCGGAAGAGGCGAAGATCGTCTATCGGTACTTGGCGTCGTCCGTGTCGATCGACGAGACGGACGAAAGCGAAAATTCGCTTTCCGCTTTCGCCGATTCGCGTCTGGAGTCGTTGAACGTGTCGCGAAATCCGCTGAAAGGCTTGCCCGTCAATTTTCCGTGTCTCGTGCCGAGCCTGAAGCGGTTCCAGGCGCGTCATTGCCAATTGAAGGTTCTCGATCCCGTTCTCATGATGCCGCAATCGCTCGTCTCTCTCGACGTCAGTCACAACGCTATACAGTCCGTCTTGTACAATTTGGACGTTCGACCATGTCCGCGCTCGAACGGCACCTCGATAAACGGCACTTGCCGTCACCAGCAGCACGATTCGCTTCCCAATTTAATCGAGCTCTCCATGAACGACAATCTCATAACGAGTTTTGAACTCCAACAGGTATCCGACGTTCCGGACTCGCCAGATGGCGTCGACAACGTCAACGACGACGTTTCTGACTTTCAGCGCGTCGCCCTCTACCCGCAGCTGAACTCGCTCAATTTGGCTCGCAATCGTCTTCGCTTCATTCCCCAGGGTATTGGCGAACTCCAGTCGTTGCAAACGCTCGACGTGTCGGAAAACGTCGACATTTTGAAGCTTCCTTGCGAAATTATACACCTGAAAGAGTTGTGGCAGTTGGGATTGTCCGGCGTCACTTTGGCTGATATCGGCGATAACGTCAAGAAGCAGGGTGCAAAGCAAATACTTAACTTCTTGAAACATCAACTGAAAGGGTAAGCAAAATATCCTTGTATACGTAATAAATATATAAATGAATTAAATTATAAAAGGTCGAAACCTTATCGCCGCTTGAAATTAATGACTGTCGGCTTGGCGAACAAGGGAAAGACGACGCTCGTCGAGCAGCTGATCGCAAACGAACAGCTGAGATGGTTGCGCGGCAAGCCGAAGAAGTCGACGTCGACGGTGGGAATTGACATAAGCGAATGGGTTTGCAAGAGGGGCCTCAAAAATCCAATCGCCTTTAGTATATGGGATTTTGCTGGTCAAGTGAGTCGTAGATGTATTTTCTTGAATTTTCGACTATAGTTTGTTTTAGGAGGAGTACTACGCGACTCATCAGTGCTTCTTGTCTCGGCGATCGCTCTATTTGGTTTTGTGGGATTTGAGAGATAACGTTCAGGGCATTTGTGAACTTGCTGGCTGGCTGTCAAACATTCAAGTATATCTAGAGAATTTTTATTTCTTGCCGGTCGCAACCCTTTTTCTACCAACTTTTTCGTAGGCTCGGGCTCCGGGTTCTCCGGTTATCATCGTCGGCACTCATCTCGATTTGATCGTCGCCAAATACGAAATGAATGCGGACGTTTATGTTAATATTATGCGACAGGAGATAAAGAGCCGCTACGTACGAGCGCCGTACAGCAATTTTCCCGACGTCGCCGCAATCGTTGAAGTGGCTCTCGGGGGAAAAATCGACAAAATCGAGATGCTACGAAGCAAAATTGTCGACGTAGCGACGAGCATGCGAGACAACAGTGGCGACGGTAAGCTCCAATGTACGTTAGTTTCGTTGCGCGAAGTAGTGTTTACATTTCAGTCGGCGGCGATCACAGTTTGTCGAAGAAGGGCGGGTGCACTGTGCTCGAAGAGCAGATTCCTAAGACGTATCTCAATCTTGGGGAGTTTGCTGCTGATCTGAAGGTGCAGTGCAGTCGGGAGTGTCGGCCGCCGGTATTAACGACGGACGAGTTCAGGTGAACTTGTCTCCGTAGGGAGAAAAACGTTATGTTTTAGCAATTAATTTTGCAGAGACGCACTCGAGCAGCAACGTCCGGACGTGTGGTCTAGTATGAAAAATCCGGAAGAATTGAGTCACGCTTCGCAGTTTCTTCACAACAATGGTAGAGTCATCGTGTGTGGGATCTCTTCTCTTCCTTTTTGATTTAATTAGTCATTCAGGAGTTCTTCTTCACTACGACGACTCGTTGCTGCGAAATCTCTACTTCGTCGATCCGCAATGGCTGTGCAAGATGCTCGCTCGAGTCGTTGCCGTTGAACAAATTAATCCGTTTGCTCGAAGTGGAAAAGGTGCCACGCGATATACTTTTTTCCAGTGCTCATATCTCTTTTTAGGCGTAATGAAAACGTCAGATCTCCAACAGCTATTCAAAGGAAGGGAGTTTCCTAGTCATCTGCTGGAGCAGTACGTTAGTCTGTTGGAAAAATTTGAAGTAGCTCTGCGACAGTCCGACGACGTGCTTCTCATTCCTTCTCTACTGCCGACCAAGCGATGCGACAGCGTTTGGCTTAAGCCGACCTCCTCGGAAACGGCCGTCAACGCAGGCAGCGACGGCGACAAGGGCGACGACGACGATCGGGTTACCGTCGACTTGGAATCTTTGGGTCAATTCGAAGCGGGAAGTCCCGCCGAATCGATCGGCTACAGCGAGTGGGAGGTAAAGTCATTGTACACGCCGTCCAAAGAGATTTCTGGCAGCACGATGTCGAACGTCGGTTCGAAGGCGAGTTCACGATTTTCGCGATCGCTAAATCAGACGGTCAAATCGTTTCACGTTCAACTACTCCGTCCCGAGTTGGCGACGCAATTTCTCCAAACCGATCTGTCGCGCTTTTATCTCGCGCCCTTTCATCCGAGCGGATGGTGGCCGCGACTCATTTCTCGACTGCTCGCCGACCAGTCGATACACAAGGTCGTCCAGTCGATTCTCGCCAAGTGCAACGTTCGCTTTTCCGCCGAGAAAATTCAGTGGAAATGTTGGCGCACGGGCATCGACTTCGTCGTCAACGGCTCCGTGCTTCTCTCCGTATCCGAAAGTGACCTGTCGAGACTGACGAAGCGATATCGCTCTGCCGATGCTAGTCAGATCAACAACGAGATTTCGTCGTCGAGAGGGTTTCAAGTACTGGCCGGTCTTTCGATCGACGACAAGGATGAATATTTTTCCTCGCTTGGATGCTGTTGCATCGAAATCGCCGTTTCCCCGAGCGTCTTGGAGAGGATGCCCGCAGCGACAGAAAGCGCTGCGGAGGTTCCGCGAAAGAAGTTTAAGCCACCGTACAGAAAACTTCTGTCCGAGTACAGGAGTTTGGACGACGACGACGCGATCTCGGCGACGACGGCGCCGTCGAAACGGCCTGTAGGTCTGTCGATTTTACGGTCGCTTAGCGTCGGTCGTCCGGGCGACGAGCGGAAAGAGTTGAGAATACCGCCGCCTGCTCCGAGTCGCCGGGCACCGAGTCGCTTGTGGTCGCAGAGGGTCGTTGAGAAAAAGGAGAAGGCCCGAACGGCGCAGTTCATTCGGCTGAGCACTTTTCTGCTCGCCAAAGCGGTCTACCACGTTGATTCGCTTCTCGAAGATTGGTACGACGGTTTGAAAACCACCGTCGTTGGAAGCGAGGACAAATCTCTCGTCACGCGAGTCGTTCCTTGTCCTCAGTGTCTCCGCGAATTCTCTTCTCGCAGTAAGTTGGATGATCGACGTACTTAGACTGTTTTGCCACGATCTTGTTCAGATGATGGGCAGCAGAATGGGAGTATCGACGAAAAGGAAAAGGCAATATTGTGCGACCAAGTGACATTGTTCTCTTTATTGAGTTGCTTATCGCGAGTTTACGGCGAGGGCCGGGAACCGCGCTGTCTTCGTCACGGAAGCGTTTCCGTTGATTTGCTCGCTCCTGACGTGGTAAGAATGTGCGTCCACTGGCGAACGGAAACTTGAAGGTATCCTTTCGTTGCAACGCAGGTTTTTCGCGACCTTCCTTTTCATATGATTCTCAACGATACGGCTATTATGAGAGGAACTGAGCTTGGTCACGGCGGCTACGGCACCGTCTACTCGGGTCGTCTGGCATCGAATGGACTTCAGGTGGCCTACGTTCTTCCTGGCGATGGCGATTTGTTTATTTCTTATTTATTCAGGGAATTGGAGAGCCGGACGTGGCTGTCAAGAGCTTTGAACGAGTTCTGCAGAGTCATCCGGAAGTAGAGGGAAAGGAAGAGTCTGCTCTTCTTTACAAAACCGTTCGAAACGAAGTGGCGTTGATGGCCAATTTGGATCATCCCAACGTCGTGGTGCTCTTAGGCATTTGCATCAAACCGATCTGCATGGTCCTTCCGCGTGCACCTTACGGCGACTTGGAGACGGTGATCGAAATTTATCGATCCTCCAAGGCGCAAATACGAGCGAGGCCGTTACAAGCGGCCCTATTAGAGGTACTGCACACTTCATTTTTTTGCGCCTTTCTTTTCGCGAGCGTTCTATTTCCTAGATCGCTCGTGGTATGCGCTATATCCACGATCAGAACATCGTTTATCGCGACTTGAAACCGAGCAACGTTCTCGTTTGGGCATTTCCCCATCCCGATTCGAGCACCTGTGGTTCCGTTAAATTGAAAATATCGGACTACGGCGTGAGTTCGTTTACGGCGAATTTCGGGGTCAAAAAGGAGACGGGAACACGGCGCTACCTGGCGCCTGAGATTCTTCGCTTTGCCGGCAAGGAAGCGTACACGAAAAAGGTAAGAACGACTATTCCTTAGAAGGGGGGATTATCATATCTACGTGATACTTAATCGATTCAGGTGGATGTATTTGCCTACGGTCTCGTCATGTATTTTATGATGACCCTGCTCAAACCTTTTCACAACGTAAATCATTTATCAATTGGTTCCAAATACCTGAACAGAGAACGCCCGGTTATTCCGTCGAAGGTTAATGTAACAACACCGAAAGGGAATCTCCTCGCTGACGATTTTTCTAGGACTTTCGAAATTTCTTCCTCGTTCACTTGCTCATGGAATGGTGTTGGGCCGACGACGCTCTCGCTCGTCCGGACTTCGGTACCGTTGTGGACGTGCTAGAGAACTCACTTTTTCTCAAACTCATTCGTCGCACTCTTCTCACGAAAAACATCGGCGTGACGTCCGCCTGCGTCGTCGACAGCCGTTGCCACGGCGATGTCGACTCACACAAAAATCGAACGTACGAGGTGTGGATGGGTACGAGCAGCGGCCAACTCATCTCCGCCAAGTACACGGATCGAAACACGGAAGTTGACGTACTAGCCGAGTTTCCGTCTCGCGTCATGAGCATCAGCCAAGTCGGAGACACCGTTTGGATTGGCACGGAGTATTCGGGCATTGTTGTCTATTCTGTCCTCGATCGATCCGAACTTCAGAGTTGGCCGATATTCGACGATCTCTTCGTTAGTCGACCACCACCGTCGTCGTCCAACTGCGCCTTGTCGAAATCGTCTTCTCGCCGTCTGACAATCTCGAGCGCAATCACGTCGATATTTCACGAGCCCGGGCAGAAGATCGTCATTGTGACCAAATCGGACGGCTACGTCGCTCTGTTTGAAGACGTCGTCAGTCACCTGCGCGCTTTCGGCGATTCATTCGAATCCGTTTCGCCTAATTCGCAAATTCCCATTCGACTTCGTCTCCGGCAAGATCACCGACTCCCCAATAAGTCGACTGCCTACTGCGCGGTCTCGGTGCCGATCGACGACGTGTCCGGCGACGTCGAAGTGTGGCTCGGTCTCGACAGCTGTCGTCTCGCCGTGCTCGACTCGAAAGCGCTGGAGTACGGAAATGTGAAATTCTGTCGCGTTCTTTGCGGACCGATCGTCGAACGACCGGCGCCGAGAGTAAAATGCCTCGTCAGCAGTTCGAATCATCTGGGAACGTTTGTCTGGAACTCGCTTGACGGTAGCGCCGTCATCGTTCAATGGAACGGTAAATCGCGAGACATGATCAGCGCTTTGAACGTCGAGAACTGCCTCAACGGAACGGCGGAGAAGAGAGATAGTCGCGTGACGTGCCTTTGCATACAAGACCAATACCTGCTCGCCGGCACTGGGTCGGGACATGTCGTAGGTTTGACGTGGAATCCGGTGCTGCGCGCGAGCTGGTGTGTCAAACCCCATGCCGGACCCGTTCGCTGTCTGCTGTCTTTCATTTCGACGCCGGGCGCGGAGACTTCGACCGATGACGGTTGCTCGATTCCGGCCCTCTTCTCGGACTCAGTTGTGACTGGACGGAGATCTGTTGTACTTTCGTGCGGACTCGGCTTGCTGGGCGTGGGCTCGGATGAAGTTGCTTCTTCGCGACCGTTTCCGGGTGATACTGAGGGCTATATGGTAGCTTGGTTAACTGATAATTCTGACGCAGAAAGCTTTTAATACAGTACTGTGAATTACTGTGTACGTGTACTTTTAATTTTTCCATAGTGCTTGCCAGTATCTATAGCAACGGAGGCGCGCGCGTGTGAAAGCAACATGGCTGCTACTCAGGAAGCCTTCGCCTCAAAGAGGCGAAAATCATACTCGACGAAGCATCGAATGAGCAAAATTGAAGAAGATCTAGGTGCTATTCTGTCTAGATTGAAGGAGGACATCCGCGAAGCGAACAATCCCACAGAAACCTCGAATTTGAAGCCAAGGCAAGTCGATCCTTCATTATGTTAGCGCGATCTATCGCTACGGCTTCTCTTTAGCTCCGTCATTACTCCCAAAGACACTGACTACTACAGACGTGAACGAGACCACGCTCTGGAGAGACTCAAAAGCGTTCCTACCCCGGAGCCACTATTTTTACAAGTCGAGTGCTTTTTGAAAGAATTGGAGAGCTGTCTTAAGTCCGAGTACAGCGAAAACAGCCTACCTCTTCTTCTCCATCAGGTAAGGAGAATGCTAGGCTTTTCTTTACCGACCAATTCACCCTGGGCGGTGGGCCTACGGTAGCGGCATGGACAGGTCGTGATTATGCAGCAGCCCCATTCTTTTCCGAAGCACTGTCATTTAGTGTACAGTAAATTCATGGTGTATCGCTTTTGGGGTTTTCTTCGTCACCTTGACTGTTGGTAGACTCAGAGATTTTGTCATGTCCTCGCAGGAATTCTCACAAGAAGCGCTGTTCTTCCTGTGAGAGGTTCCCTACGTAGTGTTCAAGGTTTCTTTTACCAACGATGCCAACTCGAACTTACCTTCACATTTTCATCAGCATGACCCAACGCGACAATTTGTTATTGTGCGTTTTAGTTTTTCACCGATCGAGTGGAACAGCTTCTCATGTGCAAACACATGCACCAGCTTCGATGGGTTCGCTTCTCGGGATACAATTCAATAGCGGAAGGCCTCATGCCAACCTATCTCGACAGAATCAAGTGAGATCATAATCAGTTCACTGCTGGAAAGCCAACGTGAACGGACGTTGCTTTTTTTAGACAAGTCGTGTCTGAACTCAATGATAGCGTTGAGAGGGCTCGCCGTCTCTCTGTTGCTAGGGACAACGTTCTTGGGAATTCTTCAACAACGCCATCTGTTGTCACAAAGGACGATCTCGCTATTTACACGCGATCTTTGGTCTGTGAAATGTTCGCAACGAAGCGCGTCTCCTTTTTTCTCAAGGTCAGTGCAAAGCGGGGTGAGGGCCTGAAATAAAATGCTTTGGGGATTGACACTGTCCTTGCTGAAAACTTTTGTAAAGTAACAGAGTGACTGACTTCAGATTTTGAAATGGATTCACTTGTCTAACCGAAAAGATTTCGCCAATGTTGTAGTAGCTCCTGGTAGCAAGGTACATAGTCAAATTATATCCCTTGCCCAACATTCTTATTCTCAGTTTTTCCCAGACTGATCCGAGAGTCGTGAGACGGAAATGGAAAACCGTAATCAATCTCGTATCCCGCGAGAAACGGAGTTGTTCTATGGATGGCGACGACGAAGAAACGTGTGACGTCGACGGCGAAGAAGCCATGTGGAAACTGATGCGAGAATTGCCGCCATTCTCGCTAGACGGCGTGCCGAGAGTTACTGCGAACGTTCACGCGGACTTGAAAGTCCAGCTCAGCTATTTAGCGAATTGCTACGGCATTTCGATGGTTATTATTTCAGGCTTTGTTTTTCCTCGTTCTGACGCTTTCTTGATTTGATTGCTTTAGCCGGACAACTTGGGTAGCGCTGCGAACGAACTGGAGCTTTTCTACAACGTAAACAGAAAGTTCAAGATCATTTTTCAGCAACAGGAAGAACGGCTAACGTTTCTTGATTACAACGAAGAAACCGAGGTGATACATCCTAGTGGCATGGGGCGGTACAATCGCACTGCATTTTATATTTCCTCTGATTAGACTCATGCTCACGCAGGAGAAGAGAGAATTTTTAAGAAAGTAGAATCAAGGGTTTCACCGGCAGCCTGGCCAAGGTATTGACTACCTCTTTTCATTATATTAATTCACAGCGATTTTTTAATTTTCTAGCAGATCGGATGAAGGATTTTTTGATCGTCTTTCGTATTTGAAAGTCCACTTTCTCAGCGATGCAGACGAGGCAGGAGAAGTTTACGCTTTCAGGTATTGTTACCAGAGAGGGTCATTTTTTCTTTCTAGCTTTTGGCCATTTTGTCGAACACTTTGACAATTGGCAACGTGCAAAAACTCCAGTTTGGTCTGAAGCGATTCAGTGCTGAAATGCAAAAGCCGCGTTTCGTGCCCGATGCCGCGGCAAAAGTGTGGGATAACATTTTATCCGGAATTGATCCTCACGAGTAAAGATTTCTATTGCTATTGCACACGCGTTCTTACCTACCCTCGACTCTTAGTCCGACTTTTTCTCCACCCGTCAACGCTTCACGTTCTACGGGTCACGACAAGAGGAAGAAAAGAAGCGGCGGATTCGATTTCGGTAGTGCCGTTCAGTTGCTCGAGGAAAAGGACGACATTCGATTGGGGAGACAAGCTGGTAGCGACTGCAAAAACGCCCTGACCGCTTTTCTGTACTTGCGACACTTGAGGATTCGAGATCTCCGAACCAAGGCAAGCTATGGTGCGTATACATGCATAGTTATGCCTAATTTTTGGGCTGCAGTGTCTCAATCTTCTCAACTACTTTCGATCTGTTCGACGCACCCTGCTATTTTACGAGACAAGAGAGTCTAGTGGAAATTCCGCTCACAAGCGATCTGGGTACGATCTTGGTGCGTGGGAGAGCTCATATTTTCAGACAACCTTTTTTACTAGTGATAAAACCGAAAGACATTTTGTGGAGCCCCAAATTTACAAGCATAATTCCGTTACTGAATTTACGTAAACGAGCTTGAGAGCTTTTGGTAATCCTAACGAAATTCAACTTTTCGTCTAGACTGGCGAGCGATGCTTTTCTGGAAACGGAGGAGGTAACAGCTCACAATACGCTTTCTCACATGTACCCTGTCTTTTCTGACGTCAATTAGGCAGATACAATAAGTGATTATTACATTTCGAAGCCGGATGGTGCACTTTCTGTCAAAGACTCGAGAGGTTTCAGTGTGATGTACGATTCCGCTCTTAGAGACTTCAGGTGGAGTAGGAGGAAGGAGGATTCTCGTATGCCCTTCAATTATATTCTGAAATGTAGAGATCTTGAAAGGGAGCTGCTCCTGACTGCGAGTTTTTACGTACGAAAAGCTGAACAGGTTAAGGAATGTGCTTGCGCGTAGCGTTTGTTCGAGTTCTGGTATCTTATCCAGAAAGCCGACACTTCGGCGGCACCGGTGGATCGATACGGCGTCTTGTTTGACTTGTGGAGCGAAGAAGCGCTTTACTTAGAAAGCAAGTCTCAGGTTTGAATTTTCACCGACGTTCCTTGGAGAAAGAGACTGTGAAGTCTTCTCCTTTAGCTCGTTGGTTGTTACATGGAAGCATTTCAAAACACATTTGCAAGGACGGACAGAAAGAGACTGTCTCGGGTAAATTTATCTTTCTTTTGCACTATGATTGTTCTACTTTTGTGCTAGTTGGTGACCGACGTGTTTTTGCGCCGACCAAAATTTGATCCTACGTCTGAGCATTTTGTGACGGCGTACAGAGAGGAAAGTACTTGCCTTCAGCTGGAAAAAAATCTGATGAAGAAAGTGCTAAACGAACAAGTGCGAATGGCTATTGTTTGCGAGTTTGTATGGAATCACGGCTTTTATTAGATTGACAGGCAAAGAGTGTATATTCAGAAAAT
Source organism: Oscarella lobularis (assembly GCF_947507565.1). Taxonomy (NCBI): domain Eukaryota; kingdom Metazoa; phylum Porifera; class Homoscleromorpha; order Homosclerophorida; family Oscarellidae; genus Oscarella; species Oscarella lobularis. The sequence goes on from NC_089184.1 coordinate 2,020,686, forward strand.
TCGTTCAGATTCCAGTTCAAGTGAGTAGATTAGCTAATTTTAGAAAGAGCGAGTCTTCTCAAAGTTGACGGTAGCGGAGAATGACTTTGGCTTGCCCTTCAACTCTGTTGAAGGAAGGCTCATTTCGGTTCACAGTGACAGGTAATCCCTTGATAATGCGTTATGAAATTGGAAGCACTTCATTTATTGCAGATCGCAGTTGAAGCCCTTGAATCTGTTCGAGTTTCATCCATCTCTTTCCCTCTGCACATTGATACAGAACGGGATTAGTCAGGCTTTTAAGGTTGCAACACGAAATGGCGCTCCTTGATTATTTATTTTTACGCTACGTTGCAGGAAATTCTTTGTCTTTTTGACGTCAAGTCTCCGACTGTCGCAGTTCTTCTGCACAGAGAACTTTTAGAGGTACAGAATTTCACGTAACCCACGTTTCTCTAAGCTGACCGATTTACTGAGTATTTCCTCTGACTGATGTAGATTGCGTGGAAATCGTGGGACGTGCTCGACGTCCTTTCCATCTCGAGGTATTCTCGAGAAATTCAGAGCAATGTTAGGACTGCACGAGTTTTCATGTTTTGTCTGATCACGACAGTCATTGTTTTTCAGATATTTAGCAGTAAATTTATTGAAGATCCGCATTGCTTGGAGAAAGTAGCAGCGAACTGCGAAAGCAGTGGGGAATTCGAAAACGCGATCGTCGCGCGAATTCGTCTTCTTGAAGTAAGACTTGACACGATCGAAAGGGAGTTATTGAGTCACGTTGTCAGGTAATCTGGAACCGGCAGCGGCTTATGGAAATAGCGGTTGAAACGAACATTTTGCACGAGGTAATTTTCATTTTGAGGATGGGGATATAAGACGTTTAGAGGAGTGGTTTTTGACGTCAGATTTATCAAGATTTGGCTCGTGAAATAGGCTTTGGAACGTTTCACGCTTTCGTTCGTCCTGCTTCAATTGAAAAGGTTCCCGCTGCCGTAAAAGACGTCTTGATGTCCGGAACCGGCGACTCTTCATCTGACAGGCAATTAATTAGCTTGCTATTTGTTCACAGAAAATAGCTTCAATCTTTCTCTCGTTTTATAGATATGTTCCTTCAGCCTTTTCTTTAGCTGTTTGTGACATCGTAGATGATAAAGATATTGTCGGGATTTCTTTCGCTCGGGCTGAGAATCTCATAAGGGTATTTTATTTTCTATGTTGGCTAGATTATATTGTTCCTTGCAGCTTTTGAAAAGTGACGGACTAGAGAATCTTCGCAGGGTTCTAATGGCTCAGGTACCAGCATTGTCCCGCGGGCTACGTAGTCAGAAGGGGTGGGTTTTTTTAAACAGTCTAACAGTCTCCCTTTACTTTGGCTTTACTAAATTGCTTTCTCATCGTTTTTTCCCTTTCCTTATTTCTGTCACTCTGTTATCACCACACTTTATTCGTTTCTTTTAATTCATTCCCGGTGTAGGTCCAACACCATGGATTTATGCGTTATTGTTTTGATAGACGGCTACGAGACACGTTCTTATTGTGGGGATTCAGGTCAGTCAAATGCTACTTATGGAAGCTCACGCACCCAAGTGAGAATTTCAAAATCTACCTTCGCTCCTCACGTTTTTCTTCATGTATAGAGATCCAGTTCCGACGGATTCGGATGGCGATTCAAATTCAGCCGAGGATTACCTGAGACGATTTCACGTCTTTTTCTTATCGGTTCAGCAGATCAAGGTTTGTTCATTGTTTTGTTTCTCCTTATTGTTAACACTCAAAGTTAGTCGCAAGCGAGATATTGCGCCAGCGTAGAGTACAGGAAAAAAGTTGCGTCCCTCAGAGACTCAAGAGAGTTGATGAAGTTGAAAAGGTGATACAAAAGCGCTGTAAAGAAAACGAACTTTATTATCCATTGCGCATGAACAGAGACGCAATTGGCAAGTATTGCCGGGAAGTGACGACCAAACTTGCCAGCATCTCATTGCGAGTTCAAGTAAATGATGCTTCGAATCGGGACGTTTCCTACTATAATTGCGTAGATTTTTCACTCGTACTATGGCCTACGAAATGCTCTGAGCGAATTCCCGTTGGTTAGGTATGCCTGAACAGCCTTGCTATAGTGTAATGAATAGGCTCGCGCTGTTCTGTTAGAGATACTTACTTTGAACGTTCGCAGTATGCACTTGAAGACTGTGGAATTGACGAAGGAACCTTGGAATCAAAATCGTGTCAAAAGTTAGTCGTGACGGTCGCAGATAATTGCTGACGTCGTCGATAAATTCTGCCACGCCCACGCAGACCTTTTCTGTCCAGTGACGGCAAACGCATTATGAATTTGTGGTACATTCCGAATTTTTTGGAGGTATATTGTATTCGTAACTTTCCCTTGGCTTGTCGCTTGACGTACTTTAAATAGATGATGACCATGTTTAAGAACTTGGATGAAAAGGAAGCTGCGGAGACGTTGCAGCAAATTACGGTGATAACTAATACCCACACGTCCATCATTTACTCAACCAATCTTTTGCTTTAGTTCATCGTATCTTCTCTCTACTCTCTAATGAGCTATTTCATCGCAGAAACTCAGATTTTTAGCTCTGTCAGTAAGGACGCGTCAGACGTTCGTGATGCGTCGTGGAAGGATCAAGAAGGCTTAGGTAATTTGACTTTATTTTCTGCACCTGTTCTTAAGAGTGTGCACACGTTATACTGTGTATCTTTTATCTTTTAGCTTCTCGTGTGCAAGACTTTCAAGATCAGTTGTCTTCTCTTCGCCATCCTCTTGAATATTCTGCTCTTCACGAATTCTTGAAGCATCGGGTTCACCTCTGTTTTCTTTCTTTTTACGTGGCCGTTTTTCAACGTATGAAAGATAGTTGCTTGTCAACCGGACGCGAAGAGACCTACTACGTAAGATCGCTTAGTCCTAATTTTTTGTGTCAAATTCATGAAATTTCTATAGACTATTTCCTCTGGGCTTCAAGCTTTTCTAACCGCTACCACAGCGCCGTCATTGTATATATTGCGAAACTAATTCACTTTAGTTTTAGCTTATGTGGCTCCTTCTAGAAGTTCCGAATTGCCCAATTTCTTGATTCTACCTGAACCGGCAGTTGATGCGACCGCGGAAATGTTTCCTTGGCGATCGTTTTGTTCTTGGTACGCTAGAGACGAAATGTACAAATATTCTTCAGTACTGAATTTAATTAATTAAGCCTAAGTGAGGACAAGATGAGACTGTCAGTCACGACTGGTTTGAGATTTTCGCTCACTTATTGTTTCTTTGGTATCGGCATGGCAGAAAGGTTGAAATGAGACTAAAGGTCCTAGCGAATTGAGCTTGAGTTTTAACTCGTAGAAAACTGGCTCAAGGCGAAATGTTGAATCTCTCGTTAGAAGGCCGAGAGCTTGCTGAAAAATGGACTAAAGAGGGTGTAAGGAAAACACGTGTTCTGTCAACTTATGTTCTGTATTGGTTGGTATAGGGCGAAAGGACATTTGTGGAACAGAGTTTAATTAGGTACCTGTCTTTAACAGTACAAGGCCACGCCCTTCAAGAAGAATGGGCCAAATTGTTTTTGGGAGTTCGAAGTGCTCCCGCCTCCTCAAGACAGTACCAAGCTTACATGTATAACTTTTCACTGATGTCATCGCTGACACATTTTAGTAAAATTTTTCGATCTTATTAGGGAGTCTTTGGAAAGTCTTCTTCAACTGCAGCTGACGAAAAAACGACCAACAGGAGAAGCGGTTGGCATGGGATATTTTACCTGAAAATTTTAGGCTAATTAGATTCCTTTTCAGTTATTGGAGTCCGATCGAATTTTCCAAGCATTGCAAGGAAAGGTCAGTCGATATTCTTTAGACGCATTATCTTTGTTTACTTAGTATGTTTCTGAAGGTGGACATCTTAACTCAAGAGCTTGAGACAGCTATGATTGAGGAGACATACAAACGTCTCGACAAGCAACATGATCTGATGCTTGCCGAACGAATTCGAGGAGATGGTAACCTTCCCTTGGACCTTTGGCAGGCAAAGGTGCATAATGAGAAGATTGAACCTAATTTCTCCGCAGTCTAAAATTTTTGATTTGCAGACAGAAGATACGTGTTTGATTCCTTTGCCGTCGTTTGTTGAAGAGTGCGCCAATTCGCTTTTTCAATTTTGCGGCGAATCGTCGCTTTCCAGAGTGCGTATTACGACGAAATTAGACCGACGTTGATAAACAAAATTTTTAGGAGAAATTGGAGGTTGTTGTGGAAAATTTGGCATCGAGAGTTATGCAAAGAGAGAAGCTTGTCTTCAACAGGCAAGTGTTTAAGTATTGGTACTTAGTTGGCTAAACGTAGCTAATACACTTGGCTAACAGCTACTCATCGTTCTACGATTCTATTCTTCGTCAGCTTTACAAGACGTTGCGTCTGAAAGATGCGGTCGGATTTGTTCAGTACATGTAGCGCTTTGGTTAATGATCGTCTTATCAGGAAAATCAACGACTTCGTTCTGACGTTGAAAGACTAAACTCAGATTCTTCCACGGATCTCCAATTTCATTTACTGGACAAAGCACAAAGTCTTTTTTCTGGTTTGTAGTTCTTGTGACAATCGTTTAACGGGAACTGCGTGTAACTCTGGCGTACTTTAGAGATAACGAGTCTGAGAACAAAAATTAGTCTGCTTGAGAAGAAACTGCAAAAAAAGGTTTAGCTTTATATAAACACATTTGTGGGTAGGTCTAAAACGATTTTCTTCAGGAAACGCTTCTCTCTGAGGAAATGCGGAGCTCATACAGTCGTTTGGTGCAGAAATTGTCGGCTTCTTCGGAAGGAGTTAAAACACGATATGAAAATTTCCGGTTCGCTTACACGCCTGCACGTTTTGTCCGTGAAAGAAGAGGCTTTTAGAGGAGAACTGTATGATGATGTGCTAAAGACTATTCACTCCGTTCGGACCGCAGCACTTCAAGGAATGCAGAAGATTAAAGGAAAGAGAGCCGTAAGCATTGAAGGTGGTAATCATCGTCCTTGAATTTTGTGTCATATGGAAGTTGATGTGTTAGGCAAAGATATGGATCAATTGCTTGTCGATGTGGAGGATAGTGTAGACTTGCAAAAGGAAAATGGCCGACTGCTCAATAAAGTAGAATTGGTTTCTTTGATATGTTTGTCTTCTGTTAACTTTTTTTCAGGTCGTTCAATTGAGACACGGGCAGCTGTGGAATCGAGCTGCTATGAGAGCGTACTATGAAAAGAAGGTAGAATCGAAGGTTGTTAGTGTAATAATGAAGTAAAGTGTTGCGACGTTTTTGCAGCTTGACGATGTACGACAGGAACTTAACGACTCGAAGTTGGCCTTCTTAGAATTTAAAATGATGAAAGATGAAGAAGTTGTCAGTACGAGTAAGAAAATCAAATGTCTTCAAAAGGTAATGAGTAGTTATAGCGAAGTGTAATTTTGCCATACTTTGTTTTCAAGTCTCTGAAAGAAATGGAAGAATCGCAACAGAGTCTAAAGAAACACCTGGCAGAAGAGGTGCCTTATTACCCCAAATCTCCAGAGGTATTACGTCAGCTTATGCTTTGCAGAGAGCCATACATGCGAGGAAGTTGCACGAAATGAAGGCAAGTCAGACTAAGTTTGCGCAAAGAAACCATATCGACCGTGGCTCACACCGTAGACGTCTTCGGTCTCTCAAATGGTTGACAAGCAAAAAGACGACGAGAGAGATCAGCTGGTAGATATCTAGCTAGACCTTTACAGTACGCCATCTTTAGCTGACCATGCAATTTCTACTGCAGATACATGAACTAGAAGCGCACAGAGTCGCTGTAAAAGAGCTTTCTGGTACTTTTCTCTGCTGGCGATCTAGAGTTTTCCTAAGGTAGTACATAACAGAGATGATGGGTCAGTCTGCGATGAAAGTGGAACATGAAAAAAGCAGGGGTCAAAAGGTGCATGTCAGAGTTTCTCTGACGACGCTTTTGCGTAAACGGGTATATGCACGTGTAGGTGACTCGTCGATTGGTGCAACAGGTCCAGCAGGAAAGGTTGCTCAAGCGGGAGGCGTTCTCCAAAGTGGCAGATCTCCAAGAGCAGGTGCATCAGACGATAACGTCTGTCGAAATCATCGTCGGCATTTCGCTTTTTTTGTCTACAGGTTTCTGAGTTCGAGCATCATATCGTCGAGCCTTCACTCTCAGCCCAATCGTTACCAGGCACTAAAGAAAAATACGTCACCTACAATTCATTCAGTAGGTTCACCTAAATTTAGGTTTTGGTCAGGCGCGCCCAATGCAACAATTATCTCGTCCGTCAACTTCGTTGGGATACCTGTCTCAAGGTTCTACCATGTCTCTGTTACCTGGTCAGCTGCGAAGACCCAAGTCGGTATGCTCTCAAGCACATAGACGTCTGTTAATTAAACCCGTTGACTATTCCACATTCCTGTCCTTTTTTTCTAGACTGGAAGTCGTTTATTTTCTGATGCATACCCGAAACAGAAGCCGCCACAACGACAATCAGATGCGGGGTATGAAGTAGACTTGAAATTGTATTGACTCTTGAAATATTTAATAATTAACCTGTGGACATGTATGTCTACGACCTTACGTCTTACGGATAGCGCAATAGCCAGGTACACTACATACTGCAATGTCGTTATTAAACGCTAGAAAGCTTAGGTTCGCTATAATGGCGAGGAAGTGAACATCTGAATTATTTGACCCTGACAGGTACGCATGAACAGCGCACGCTTAGAATAGAAAGCCCGAAAAGACATGCCGTATATATACTATACACCGCAAAACGCCTTCGCAGTACACGCTGACTCGCCGAGTCCATAAAACTTCAACGGTTGACTCTGCATGATCAACGCGGCGCCGATGATGCTAGAAGACCAGCAACAGATTTTGAGCGGCGGCGGCAAGAAAAGTACCCGCTATAAGTTCTGCCGCTTTGCCGTCATATTCGTATCATTCTACGCCAACCTCGTTCTTCTCGGAAAACTCTACTCCATCTCTCTGCTCGTCAACGAACTCCTCAAGCCCCCTTGCCTCGCCGGCGGTCATGACGACGGGATAAACACGAGGAAACTAACGACAGGCAACGAAACCGTAACGACAGGCAACGAAACCGTAAAACCCACTGGAAGTGAAGCAAATGATACCCAAGGCTGCGGTGGATTCGGAGCAGGACGCGGCCCCACTGGTAAAAACTTAATTAAACTAATTATTAATACGTAGACCACTTACTTAATTAAACATCTACATGTACTAACCGCATACCGAGACCACAGCCGCAGTTTCTCCTTCACGTTCTCTTTTTGTCTCCTTTTTAGCATGGACGGGATCGGTTCTTCTATCCGTCTACTTTCTCTCCAGCGCTTTTGCTGGAGCACTTTCGGATAAATTCGGTCGTCGTAACACGGCCGTCGTCGGGGCCCTTATCACTGCCTGTTCTACAATCGCGTCGTCATTCGTGCACAATTTATCGTCTTTCGTATTACTATTCAGCGTCGGCGGAGGTTTTGGAATTAGTCTCGTTGACATTGCTAGCATATCAACACTGCAAGTCTTCCATCCCAAACACTTTTCACAAATCATGGGCGTCACTGCGTCAGGTTCGGGGATCGGAATACTGACCTTTGGACTAACCTACTCTATGATGTTGAACGCTTTCGGATGGCGGTGGATAATACGATTATTTGGTCTTCTTGTTTCACTCTTAGTTCTGCTTTGTCTCGCCTACGGAAGCGGCGAATCAAACGTTGATGAAAACACGAGAGTGGAAGCGAAAGAAGCAAAAGACCCAGACACAATAAGCTACGTTGTTGCTATCCAAAACGGAACGACGTTAGAAGGAGGAGGGCCCAGTGGGGGCCCCGCCGCCGCCAACGGCACTCATCACCGTCGTGGCGTCAACGAGACAGTTCCTCTAAAACGGAAGTCGTCAATTGATTGGGAGTTGCTACGAAATCCTTACGTTCTTGCAATCGGATTAGGACGAAGTCTCGGTTTCTTTGGCTATTCCATATCTCTCGTCCACATGGTCAGCAAAAGATTCAATGATTTTAAAAACTAGTTTTGTTTTTAGGTTTCCTTGGCTCAAGACCTAACTAAGTCTGAGCTTCAGTCATCTCTCGTTATCATACTTTATGGCGTAGGTGAACTAATTGGCCGTTTTAGTGCCGGCTGGATTGGACAGTGGAAAAAAACGAATCGATTCTACCTCCTACAGGGAGCTATATTTCTACTAGGAGTATCTACGATCGCCGCTTCAGCAATATCAAACTTACCAGCGTTATTGACGCACACGTGCGCTATTGGGATTCTGAGTGGAAGTGCCGTTACACTTGATTCCGTTGCCCTGAGGGACTTCGTTGGCGCTGAGAGGATGACTCAGGCAACTGGCTTCACCTTTGCCTTCCGAAGTCCTTTCACTTTGCTTGCCCCGCCCATTGCAGGTTAGAGATCTAAAGAGAAAAATTTTTATATGACGCCGATTGTAGGATGGATATTTGATGCGGCTGAAAGCTACGAGTCGGCGTTTTACGTCGGAGGAAGTGTGTCGATATTGGGCGCTTTGCTCTATCTAGTCGTTCCTCTCGTACAACACCAACGAAGAAATCAAACCAATTTCTAGCATACTTAGTAGCGCACGCCTCCAAAAAGAACACAACGATGGTTTTTTTTGTAGTCTGTTGAGTAGTCTGTTGTAGGTCTTTACCCACTGCAGTACGTACACATCCTAGGAATATTCCTAAATATATTTATTTACCTCAACGTGCAGTACGAATGTCCCGGACCGTGACGTCCCCAAACCTACAGTAACAATTCCAAAGCAAGATTCTTTTTACTTGTTTCAAAACGTATCTCGTCACGAAAATCAGCTATCGTTAAATACCGAGAACGGTTAATTAGTAGTGCGCATGCGCAGGATTTGTACGTAATTTTTAGGCGAAGTTTGTGCTCCTTTTTGAGGTGTTTCTGCTCCCACACAACAGGCGTCGACGAAAAATACAGAAATACAGCGGATCCCACGTCTACTTGTCAAAGAGGGCCCAGAATTCGGACCGCGCTGCATACTCGTCACAGTCTGAGGTACACTGCTACAGCGATACGTAATGGCCAACCTTCAGAAGCTACTTGCACAAGCAGAGGTACGAGTGGTACAGAGATACAAAATATCCCACCCTTTCAGTAGCTCCTTCACAAGCAGACGTAACGTCGAAAATCAAGGCTGAATTCAGCTAGCGCGTAGCGTGCTTTAAACTACAGCCATCACAGTCTCAAAACATATCACATCTAAAGTATTGCTATTTTTGCTATTAACGTGTCACTTCTTCTTTGAGCTGTTCTTCCGTTTTTCCAATCCATGCAACTTCCTAAAAATCAAAACTATTTAATTAATTAATTTATTTATTTAATTACCGGGTTAGTATAGATGACTGAAGGAACGCAATTGTAGTCAAGGTGACTAGACCCGCCCACAATCGTCTCAGCACACAGAATGCCTTATTCTTATTATCTATCACCTACTTCCTGTTTCTTATCTCCCTTCGCATTCTCAACATTGACTTTGATGACGTCACCTTGTCTCTCAGCTCCCGTCACTTTCTGCTGAAGCATAAAATCTAAACCTTCGTCCTTGTTTCTTGAGAATACGCTGAAAATTTTTTCTATGACAAAACTACTAAAGAGAAATTCTAAATTCCTTTCAAAAATTACGAGATTTCCATATCAATTCCAGCACCACCCACGTGACCCAAAAATTCCACAGCAGTGACTTTGCTTCCAAGCCGCGCCCACACAGAACCCTTGAATAAAAAGTCAATTAAAATCATTATTAAATATGATATTACAAGTTCAAGGCCAATGACACCAGCTCCTATTAATATCAAGGGGGACTTTTTCAAGAGACAAAGCTCCGGTAGAAGAAACAATACTTTTCTCATCAACCTTAATTAATTAAAGTCTTCCTCCGTGGAGGTTAATGTCCCTTCCTCCTGTGGACTTGGGTAAAAGTCCAATGTGAGGACTGCAGTCTCAGTCCTACTGCTTGGCCCCTGGGGGGGGGGGGGGGGGGGGGGGGGTCAAGCGCCAGCGCGTGGGAAGAGAGAGGAGTAAACTTCTAATTTATTTAATACATTCGGGACATCTCTGATAAAATTTTGAACATAGTTTCTCCTACTTTTTGCAATAAAAGTGCGTGCACG